>NW_007726233.1:987164-988403 GCF_000696425.1 Galeopterus variegatus | reverse complement strand
CAGAGGGAGAGAGCATACCTGTATATCTTCTTTATAAGATACATTAAAAACAAATTCTTTAGGCAGAAGGAAAATTTTACCAAATAAATATTCATATCTACACAAAGGGATGACCCCTAGAAATGGTACATATTTACCTGGAAATGCTAAATAGAAGAAATTTTTCTCTTTGTTAATCTCTTTAAAACAATTAACCTTATAAAACAAAAATAACATTGAATTGTGAAATTTAGAATGTAAGCAGAAGTAGAAGTAAAATGTATGACAATACCAGCACTAAGTATAAGGGGAAAATTGAAGTATTCCATTTTAAGGTTCTTACATAGTACATGAAGTGGCATAATATAATTTGAAGGTGGACTGTAGTAAGTTAAAGTAACTTGTAAACTATAAAGCAATCGCTGAAAAAATAAAACAAAAAGATATGCATCTAGTCATTGAGCCAATAGTGGTGAAGAATAAAATACTAAAAAGTACTCATCCAAAAGGAGGCAGAAAAGAAGATAAAGAGGAATGAAGAATAGAAAGGTCAAATGAAAAACAAATAGCAAGATGGCCATTTATGGCCACTATGTTGATAATTACATTACATTTGAATGGTCTAAATACTGTAAGTAAGGGGTGATTTTCAGACTGGATTAAAAAAGCAAGACCTAACTCTATGCTTGCTTCCAAGAAACCCAATATGTAAATGCACATATGGTGCACATATAAATCACACATGTAAAATCACATCGGTATGGCTGAAAGTGTTTTCAAGAATCCCAGAAGGAAAGACAGAGGATCTCCTGGGCAGAAAGTGAGAGACAGTCAGTGCAGCTATAGCAACAGGGACTAGACCTTGTTTCATTAACCCTCTTAAGAAACCTTGCATAGATTATGGCTGGCTACTTCTTTGCACGTGACTCTACTAAAGATTGGACTTGTAGGGCCGGCCCGGTGGCACACTGCTACAGTGCGCCGCTTGGGAAGTGTGGCGGCGCTCCCGCCGAGGGTTCGGATCCCACATACAGACCGGTTCCCGCTCACTGGCTGAGCGAGGTGTGGGAGCAACACCGAGGGTTGCGATCCCGTGGCCGGTCCCGGTCCGGTACGGGCGCGACACTGAGGGTTGCGATCCGTTGCCGGTCACAAAAAAACACAAAAAAGGAAAAATAAATAAATAAAAAAAATAAAGATTGGACTTGTATTTCCCTTCTCTCAGGAATTAGAGAAGGCATTATGTTTGGCTCCATATTG
>NW_007726233.1:952381-986387 GCF_000696425.1 Galeopterus variegatus | reverse complement strand
ACTTGTAGGGCCGGCCCGGTGGCACACTGCTACAGTGCGCTGCTTGGGAAGTGTGGCGGCGCTCCCGCCGAGGGTTTGGATCCCACATACAGACCGGTTCCCGCTCACTGGCTGAGCGAGGTGTGGGAGCAACACCGAGGGTTGCGATCCCGTGGCCGGTCCCGGTCCGGTACGGGCGCGACACTGAGGGTTGCGATCCGTTGCCGGTCACAAAAAAACACAAAAAAGGAAAAATAAATAAATAAAAAAGTCCGGTACGGGCGCGACACTGAGGGTTGCGATCCGTTGCCGGTCACGAAAAAACACAAAAAAGGAAAAATAAATAAATAAAAAAAATAAAGATTGGACTTGTATTTCCCTTCTCTCAGGAATTAGAGAAGGCATTATGTTTGGCTCCATATTGCAGTATGGGAGCCAGACATGATGGAAGGCACTAGAGGATCTTGGGTACAAGGGGTGGACTGTATCAGCCATCTCTTACACACCACTTCTCCTGTTGTCTCATCTATCTCTTATTCCAGCAAGCACTGTTCTGTATATTTTCAGACTGATTTATCACTGATGTAATCTGATAGAGCCTCACCTCAGACCCATACCACATGCCTCTCCTTCCCTGGAGATTCCTCCCTAATCCTGAGGCATGGAAAGTTCTGGGACCACACTCAGTACCCATACATGCAAAATCCAGAAGGGAGGCAAAGGTAATACCTTTTGGGGTAAAGATAACCCAGGGATATCTTACACATGCATCTCAGTCAGTCCTGTGGGATCAGACAACTGGTCAACTCTAGTTGTGACACACTCAATGACACATCCTTTCATTGTCTTTCTGTGCTTTGCTCCCCAGTGTGCAGGAGCTATTACATGGGATTATACTCTTTATCAAATTACGCATATATAAACCACTGTCTTAATTTCTGAATTCCAGGGAATTCAGGCTAATCAAAGGGGAGACAAAATGACCATTATTTTGAGATGATGAGTGTCTATCTGAGAAAACAAACAGACATAACAACGACCCTAAGGATGGCAGCAGGAATAACGAATCTCTAACACTGGATCTCAGCACATTGGCTCATGACACAGATAAACACAAAAATGAACAGCTGTTCTATATGCCAGCAATAACTTAATTAAAAAATTAAGTTAGTAGGTAATGTACTAAACCTAAGGAGGGCAACATGGCTATACTCTGGGCCATGAAAGACATGAATTACTGGGAAGAAACTACCATTTTCTAAGATGGAAAGACTTAGTGTTGTAGATATGCCAATTCTCCATAAATTAATCAGTAAATTTAGTGAAATCCCAATTAAAATTCTAATTTTTAAGCTTACAACTTAATTCCAAAATATATCTGAGAGAATAAACTCATGAAAATAGCTAGGAACATTTTAAGAAGAGATTAATAAAGGATGACTAACCCTAATAGATAGGCAAGTTTGCTGTAAAGCCATAATTTTTAAATTGTTTACTGTAGATATAGAGACTCCAAGAACCTGGCTTGAGTAGAGACAGATGTAATATATGTTAAAAATGGCATAACAGATCAGTGGGGAATTAGCAGATAGTTTTTATAATAATAGCACAACTGGCTTGTCACTTGGGGAAAAAAATATATACTCCCCCCTCACACTTCACAGAATAATAAGTTCCAGATGAAATAACAGCATCTTAGTTTGGTGTGTGTTCTTCCAGAACTTTATTTTGGCATGTACTTTTATTTTTTTTATTTTTATTTTTACTTTTTTTACATTAAGGATTCCTTGTATATACTGTTCTTCAGCCTACTTTCTTCACTTACTTTTAGTTACCTCTGGGGAGTGGGGAAAGGACTGAGTTTGAGAGTGATAATAAAAGGGAATTTATCATAAATTAATTAGTTCATTTGACAAACAGTTGTTGAGTGCCTGCCAAGTGCTGGTGATACCGCAGAGAACAGCAATAACTATAACTCTGCCCTCATGGAGTGTACATTCTAGAGGGGGAGAGAGAGACCATAAGCAAAATAAAAAAGTAGAATATGTCATATGTCAAATGGTAACAAATGTGTCAGAGGAAAAGAAAGCAGAAAAAAAGGATAAAGAGGGCAGGCTTCTCTAAAAAGGTGATATTTGAATAAAGATGAGGAAGGACTGAGAGAGAGCCATGTGGACATGGGTGTATTTTCCATGCAGAGGGAACATTGAGCTCAAAGGTCTAGTAAGCTGGCTTCCATGACGTTCCTTGGAGTTGACTAGAGAGAGAAAAAGAGTAGTAAGAAGTTAGATCAGGAAGATAAGGCATGCCTTGCAGGGCCTTATAGGTCATTTGAGGACCTGCAGTGTTTTCTGTGAATGAGAGAGTAAGCCGTTGGAAGGCTTAAGCCAAGGACAGACATGATCTGACTTAGCTTTTTCTTTGTTTTAAATAGGATCACTGTAGTTACTAAGTGCAGAACCTCACAGAGGACAATTCAACAGGAGACTGCTATAATACTAGAGCAGAGAGATGACAATGGTTGAGACCAGGGTGGTGGCAGTGCAGGTAGTGCATGGTAGCTGGTTTTGTATATATTTGGAAGGCATTGCTGGCAGGATTTGTTGGCTGTTAGGCTCGGGAGAAAGAGAGTTGGAAAGGCACTAGGAACATTATTATGAGAAATCAGAAAGGTGGATTTGCCATTAACTGGGATGGGGTGCATGGTGGGAGGCGTAGGTTTTGAAGGGGATATCAGGGCTTTGTTTTGGGTCTGTTTAATTTGAAATGCATATCAGATATCCAAATGCAGATATCAGATAGTCAGGTGGATATGAGACTCTGGAATTCATGAGATAGATCAGGAATGGACGTATCAATTTGGGAGTCACCACATTTTTAGCCAAGAGACTGAATGAGATAATCAAGGGAACAAGGGCATGTTTTAGTGATTCTTACCATAAATATTCATTTTAATTTAAAATAAATTTATTATAAATTTATTTTGCAATAAATTATATTTGTACAACTTGTATTACTTGTATGATATAAAAAAGCTTGTAAAGCACTGGAAGAAAATATATGCACAATTTAATCTAATCATCCATAGAGTTAAACATTCTAGGCTTGATACCAAAAATATAACCATGAAAGAAATCACTGAACATGGGGCTCCCCTGAACATGGAGCTCTTCAATTCTAAAATCCTGATTAAAAGCCTCTCACTTGAACCCAAACCAAAGTACTTTTCATCTCCTCTTTTCTAAAAGTTCAGGAAAAAATACCCGTATCACCAGTTCAAACTTTTCATAATGAGGGAAGAGCATTTGCCTGCC
Source organism: Galeopterus variegatus (assembly GCF_000696425.1). NCBI lineage: Eukaryota > Metazoa > Chordata > Mammalia > Dermoptera > Cynocephalidae > Galeopterus > Galeopterus variegatus. Next base: position 983,094 of record NW_007726233.1, on the reverse strand, counting down.
TCATAATAATATGACTCAGTGCTTATTTTTAAAACTGGATTTTAAAAATTGGATAGTATAACAGTAAGGAGTGAGCCGCTTTTTATGGGCACCCTACAGTTTTATAGTTCTTAATCTAAACTTAACATTTTATATTTCTTCCTTTTGGAAAAAAACCTACATGCTACAAGCCACCGCATGCATAGACTATACAGTGAGTTGAGTTGGCTCTCCCACAGCCTTTGAGGTATATTACAAGGGTCCAGCCATTATCATCCTCTTGAGTTATTTTAAAGTGGTTTTTCTTTTTTTGTACATTTTGGCTGCAGTATTGGTGGTAGAATATACTATAATATGGATCATCTCTACTTCTGTATTTATTTACTTTTTACTAGACCTCAACCACAGCCTTCTTTTTTCCCTTCCACCTCTCTTTGCCTGTAGGATGTACTGTATGTAGTCATGCTCTTTGTATTAATATATTAGAAATTACAAACCTGTTTTATACTTTTTATACTGTTGGATACTTGTAACCAAAACTTTTATTAGGGTATTGAATAAATTTAGTCTTATTAGAAAATTAAAAAAAGAAATCACTAACAGATGTGACTACATATTTTTTAACATTCTGTATGTCACATGTGGCATATATAAAAATAAGACAGTAAATTACTGGAAAAATTAATGCCAATGACATGTAAATTACTAACCTTAATACGTAAAGATTTCTTGCAAATCAATAAGAATAAGATTAATACCCAAAGGGGAAAAAAATAAGTACAGGAATGAACACAATTCATATTGGAAAAGATAGAAATCACCAGCAAATATATAAAAATGTACAAACTAGAATAATAACATTTTCATCTAAATTGACAAAAATATCTTTACACAATGCCACATAGTTTGGGAAGAGGTACTAAGAAACGTGTGTTATTTATACTTTTACTATAAATTTATATTAAATTTCCCAAAACTGAGGTAGCAAAGTCTGACAGAACCTTAAATTGTCCATCTTCTTTAACTAGAAATTCTACCTTTTATAATTTATTTGAAAGAAATACTTTCGTTTATGCATAATCATTCATTTAAAATAAAGTGAATTGAAATATTTTTAAATAGTAGATATTAACTCAAGTAGGAGAAAACTAAGTAATGTTAGGCAATTGGCTAAGTAAATTTTGCTACATCCATGGGATATACTATCACAGGCAAAAAAGTCATGTTGTAGAACTATACTTATTGATAAAAATAGTTGTATGAGTACATGTTTTATTTGTTGAATTAACAAATTTGGTAACAAAACAAAGCGTAGAGTAGCTCTCCATTTGAAAAAATTATAGTAGTGGGAATACAAATGATTTTATTTTCACCTTTCTGCTTAATTGTATTTTCTCAATCTTTTACCAAAGAAAAAATTTTTTCTAAACTTTGTATAGTTGAAATATGAAATCAAAATAATAAGCAATAAAAGAAGAAGTTCCAACAGTTCTGGTTATCATCCAACATTACATAATCCTGGGCTGTTTCAAAACCACCCAGTTACGTGCTGACAGGTTGTCCAGATGTCTGGGATGAGAATCACAGACCATCTTTGTACCAGCAAATTATGTGGCCGGGCACACAAACAACCTGCCCTTTCTTTTATTTATCTGTACTTGGACAAAGCAATTTTCCCTGTCATCATCAGTTTGCTTTTCTGTTATGGATCCCAGACACTTTATAGGTATTTTACATACTTTCTTGCATCCATGCAAATATACTTCAACTTGAGTATTAATATTTCATTTTACATATGAGGGAACCAAGGCACAAAATCTTTGAGTAACTAGCTCAATGTAATTGGCCAATAAGGAGTAGAGCTAAATTTTACAACCCAATTTCACTAGCTACAAAACTTTGCTCTTTCTAGTATAATTTTCCTTTTAAAGAGTGAGTGGGATGAAAGATGATGTAAATGGTAGCAGGACATCAATTAAATGACAATAAATTTTATCATGTAACAATTTGTCTCTTTTCAGTTATGTTTGAAATCTGGTTACATTAAGGAAAAATTCTCAGTTTCATAAGAGCCAAACTATAAAACCTATTTTATATTTATCGATCCTCCTTTTTCAATAGCATAATAGGCTTAGAGCCTACTTAGAGTTTAACAGCATTGCTTTATCCCACTGCATTTAATTTTACCTTCTATTTAGAGCAAGAGATGGTGATTATTCCCTTTACAATTAGAATATAAGTTTTGCTCTTAAATAAATTAAACATTTTCTTCAATAGATTTAAAGAAAATATTCAATCATTAACAGTGTGAGCAGCACACTGATATTACAAAAAATTGCACAGGTTGAATGCAAATGCCTGGAGCTGGGAAAAGAGCTGAAATACTGTGTTGCTTCTTCCCCTCATTTTAGGACTTTGAAAAAGGACACAGAAAAGGACACCGTTAACTTTGCTTAAACCCCTGTTGTGTCTTGGTAGTTTTCCTGTGCAATTTTACTTAATTCTCGCAGTTGTTCTGAGTGAATTAACAAACCCCATTTACAAATTTGTAAATTTGTAAATGTAAAATTGTAAAATGACCTAGCCTAGGGACACCCAGCTAGTAAATGGTGAACTTGGGATTTGAACTCAAAGTCCTGGGTCTCTAAGGACTCAGTTTTAGACCATGTTATCTAAGGGGACTAGCTAATTGGTTTGCTTTTTGCAGTTCTATACAAGTGTTAATTTATGAACATGTGGTAAATCCAAGAGAAGTGCAATGTAGGGGAGGCTATTGTGAGCCACGGTTGACAAAGCATCACATATGTGGCTGATTTGGGCTTTGAAAAACAGGTTAGGCCCTGGAAGGCGGTTCAAGTACATTTCAGATGGATCAATTGGGTGACTTTTATACCACTAAGGCCAGTTTCTGAAGCCCAGCACCTCATAGCCCAACTTCTTTAACTCTTACCCATCCCTTTTCCTGCAAATGCCCAGGGAGGAGCAACGTTTTAAGCATTGCACCTTGCTGCTGTATCATCACTTTATGCCTCACATGAAATAGTTTTTAGTACTTTCCTGAAAGCAAGTTAGAATAATGGCAAGCATTCCAAGGTTAGGAGATCATCAAAGCATAAACATTACCAAATAGGCAGTGTGGAAGCAATGAAGCTGATTCTCAAGTTTGTCCCCATTTTAATAATGGCCAACTGTATTCCCGCATGGTGGTATAAAGGGTTTTTCACCATAGTTGCCCACATATCAACCATACTCTCTGCAAAAGATCAGGATGGCTGGCTGGCTCCTATATGCCCTAATACATTTCTCACTGGAATAATATCAGAAGAATCTAAAGACTTGTAGGAACTTACAAAACACACGGTTAAAACTTCTAGCTGGTGTGCATATAAAATTCTAGTCAGGGAAACAGCGGCCATCACGGTCCTTCGCTGAGGAGGTCACAGTGTTGACCTGATATGCTTCCCATCCTTTTTACTCTTTAGCTGGTCAGTCAAGACATTTAAACCTGACACCTCGGATCCTTTTCATCTAAAAAACCAGATGTGCTCAGCTGGAGAGAGAAAAGGGCTCCTCTGTGTTCAATAGACTCCGAACTCTGTGCCATAAAGAGGGCCAAATTGACAAGTTGGCCAAGGGTTTGTCTTTTCTGCCCCCTCCCTGACTTCTGCTTCCTTACTCTTTCCAAATTGGCCACAGCTTTCCACTTAGAAAGGGGAACAGGTTGTATCAAATTCCCAGGTCTTGGTGGCTCACAACAGCCATCTACTTTACCACTGAGGTGTTTATTTAATATGTTCCTTCCTCTAGAAAACCATGGCTCCTGACCTCCTCCAAACTCTCATCATGACTGCCCTAGATTACGGAATAGTCTCCTAATTGATCTCTCCGACTCAAAGATAATCCTCTTGATTCTAATAATGATTATCAAAATAATAACTATTGTGAAGATAGTGTCTTCCATGGCTTCGGGGGCTGCTGTCAATGTGCAGTGTGAGAGCATTTTCCACACGCCATTTCTCCAGGCCTCTGTCTCCACTTCCACAGCACGCCCTTCACCATAGCTACCATGAGCTGCTTCTAGCTCCTCTGGATACCTTACACAGTCTACCTCGGTGAGCTCCGGCAGGTCACCATCCCACCTGGGACCCAGTTTCCTCAATCGTGCAATGAGGAGATTCTATAATGTATAACGTGTATTAAGTCCTGTGCATTTAAAATTACTGAAAGGGTTTTCTCCTTCTCTGCCTTTTAGGGCTCCATGTGCTCTCTATATGAGAGGGGGGAAAGCGAGTCAGATATTTCTCCTGTTAACTACTCCAGCCAGCACCTGGCACCCTTCTTTTCAAAGACTTCCGAGATTCTTAACATTCACTCTGAAGTCTCTGGCTCTGACATGTTTTTACATTTGTTGCAGTGGCCTCATGCAGCTGAGTGGTGTGTCCCCTCTGTCCTTCCAGGTTAATGACACATGCCTTATGCTTTTTTCATATCTACTCATGGCATCCATCTCAGGGTAGAGAGAAGCAGATGGGAAGTAACATTTATAACATTGTAGTCAAGAGGACGAACTCTGCAGCATGATAGCTGGCGTTTAATTCTAACCCTGTCCCTGCCATTTACTCGCTGTGTGACTTCACACAAGTTACTTAATCGCTCTCACCTCAATTTCCTTATCTGTATAATGGGGAAAAACCCAGCTACTTTATAGGTTATTATGAAGATTATATTAGTTAACACAAGTGAAGTGCTTAAAATGCTTAAAGCATAGAACATAGTTAAGTATTATAGATATATATGCTTAACAGCATGAGGGGACTTCAAAAAATTTGTGGAAAAATAGAATTAAAAGATAATATTAATCTTTCTATGAAATTTTTAAAGACCCTTCATATTTATTAAGAAGTTATTCCATTCTTGGAGCCGGCCCGGTGGCGGACTGCTACAGTGCGCCGCTTGGAAGCGTGGTGGCACTCCCGCCAAGGGTTCGGATCCCACATACAGACCGGCCGCTCACTGGCTGAGCGAGGTGCGGGAGCAACACCGAGGGTTGCGATCCCGTTGCCGGTCCCGGTCCGGTACGGGCGCGACACTGAGGGTTGCGATCCGTTGCCGGTCACGAAAAAAAGACAAAAAGGAAAAAAAAAAAGAAGTTATTCCATTCCAAGAATCATACTAGAAGCATTAGATAATAATGATAGTAAAAATAACAATTGATACTAATAATTGAGCACTTGCTAGATGCTTTCATTCTTCCTATGATGATTCTTAATTCCTGACAGCAATGTTTCCCATTTTACAAATGGTAAAATTGAGTCTGGGAGTGTTTGGGCACCTCATTCAAGGATAAGAATAGTACATTTTTGAAGCCAAGACTGGGATCCAAGTCACTCTGAGTCCAAAACTCATATTGTTTCTATCATACCTATCATTCCGTGACTGCTCGTTGTCCAGTTGCTTTCAGGATTTTTTTGTTTTTTTTTCCTGCTGAGACATGCACAGAGGGTGAAGCTCACAGTCGGGCATCCCCTTGTCCCGAGCAGCCATGCAGATAACACCATCTGTGGGTTATCCCTGATTCCCCATCCCCTACCACTTCACGTGCCATAGCTGCAATAACATCTCTTTTCCTCCCACTCAAGAAAGAATTATGTAAAGTAAATGAGATTGGTATTTTTATAGGGATAACTTTGACTTGACCTCGATACGTTTCTCTGTAACGATAGCCGTCCACCCCTCTCCCTGTTTGAGGGCCACCTTCTTCAGAGTACCTTGAAAAAGAGTGATCTGCCTCATGGGCACATCTCAGTTTGCCACTCAGGGCTGTCCCTCACTGCTCCCCACCACTGCCAGCCCCTGTCCCTGTTGAAGTGGGTTCCACCTGAAACTCCTGCATCACGCTCCCCCGGCCATCCCCCTTCCTAGGCGGTGGTGGATGAAGGTGGGCAAGCCACACGTCCTTGTGCAGCCCCTCACCTCTCCTCTCCAGCATGGCACCCCAAAAGGCCACACTGAAGCCTGAGCATAATCAAACCAATTGCAATGTCAAAAGAAAAAACACTTTATATAATTGTCCATTACAATCCAAGACAAAATGACAAAGAACGTAAACCCTTCACAGAGTCTCTGTGAGACACACTCAATTCCTTGCTCTATGCTACCCTCTGCAAGTCTGCACTCCTGTCTGTGATAACCCCCTTTTACAGATCTCTACCATGAGAAATGTTATTCTTTAGGGAAATATTATGACCCTAATCATGAATCAATGGCTTGGGATCCATTTCCACAGGTTATCTCTGGACACAGTAATCCCTCAGTAATACAAATGCCAAGTTATTCAGCATGGAAGGATTTGGCCATGCAACTGTGGAGTTAGTGCTGATTCTCTAAGCCCTGTCTCCCTGTAGACCTCACCAACCATTTCCCAACATAGGTGAGGATTCTGAGGAACACACACACGCTCGCACCTCCAAAAGACGGGGTAATGCTTGGAAACACAACATTCTACATCCGTTCTGAAGAGAAACACTTTCCTAATGGCAGCAAGATCTACACAGCATGACATCTTCCAATCTCTCTCTGTGCTTCTTCCACTGTCACCTCACCTTTCTCTCTTGGATATTCCTCCTTTCCTCCTTATAAGGACTCTTGAGATCACACTGAGCCCATCTCAATAATCCAAGATAATCTACCCATCTGACGATCCTTAACTTCATCACGTCCGCAAGTTCCTTTTGCCGTGTAAGATCGGGACATGGACATATTTTTGTGTGTGTGGTGCGGGGAGGCATTAGTCTTTCTACAACATCTGCTTTATATCCACCCCTGGACCAGTCATAATGGCCTCAGGGTTAGACTTTCTAATCAGTGCAAAGCAGGAGCTGAACTGGAGGATGGGCTTAACTCCCATGGACAGGAATGTGGGAGGGACAGTTCTCTGAAGGAAATTCAGAGTACTGGTGCCACAAAGAAGGGGAGGACGAACACTGAAAAACAGCAACAACAACAACCGCAGCGTTCAACACCACAATCAGAATACGCTTGTAGGACCCTAACAAAGGGGGTGATTGCACTGTGTCTATCCTTGAATGACCCCTACTTACTCTTACAAACATCTGGCAGAAACTTTACTTTTGGGACCAATTCTAAGTCTCGGATGGGACTGCAAAGGAGGCGCAGTGAGACTCTAGAATTCTAAAACTCAGCTAACTCCCCAGGATGGAAGATTAGTGGTTGCTCTTCCAGGAACACTACCTTTAAAAACAAATTATGGGCCGGCCCGTGGCTCACTCGGTAGAGTGCGGTGCTAATAACACCAAGGCCCCGGGTTCGGATCCTTTAAAAAAAAAAAAAAAACAAATTATATTTTTACTTAGGCATCAGTAACAAATCCCTTGTGGCGCACCTCTGAATTGACTGAATTACACCAGCGTGTTGTGACATTGTGGCTGAGATCTGATTTTCCAGACACAAGGTAGGAATGTATGCACTGATCTTTTCTTGGCTCTTGTTACTTTTTCTATGTTTGCATGGCCTTCTGGAAGGTTGAAAATGTTTTCTCTTTTTCCTTGTCTTTCCCATTTAAGTTTTATTCTAGCACTTTTGAAACACTGGCTCTTTTTTGGTACTTTTATGTGTTCTCCACGGCAACAGTTGTATGGGCAATATGGAATTTTACCTAAACAAATTTCCCTGGTCTTAGGCTCCCTAATCTAAGAATTAGAGAACTTTCTCTTTTTTTGTTTATCTTTGTAACTCTGAGGAAAGAATATGGTTATCTTTATGCTGTTCTTTTTTTTTTTTAAAGAGCTAATCCTTTGAAGTCCTGACCACTGAAAACAATGTCTCCTCAGATTTACCCTGGAAAATTTTAAAACAGCATATTCCTTTCACTGTCATCTACATGGCAAGCCTCAGGGAGCTGTGTATCTTATCCCTTCTGGGTTACATGCGTGAGCTTGTGGTAGGCACTTTTCTCCTTGTTGCTGCTATGTATAAATAGAGAATCCCTGAATTTTCAAGAGGCATAAAAGATGTGTAGTCTAGTGTTTAATACATAAGCAACATCCTCTAATGTTGGAGAACTTACTACTTCAGTGTCAGTATATTCTATCGTTGGATTGCACTGCAGACTTTAATAGTTCTTAGTTTATAGTGATAAGACTGCTTTCCTAGAACTTTTATCCCTTGATCCTACTTCTGACCTTGAAGTGTTACTGAGCAAGAGCTTGCTATCCAGTGTACACAGAAGCCAAAACCATGGCACCAGCTTTTACAAGAAGAAAGGGTTTATTCATGAATTCAACTGTTATGGACATGGAGGACCAGCTTTCAAATCTGTCTCCCAGAACAAGGGGCTGGAAGGGCTTTTAAGGGGTATTTGGGGTCCCTGATTGGCTGAATCTGAGTCAGGCCTGATGACTCAGCAAAAGGTAAAAGTCAGGAGATGATTGGTCGATTCTGAATCCAGTCCTCTGATTGGTCTAATCTGGATTCAGCACCTTGGTAGAGAATTTTCAAATTCCTGAGGTTTTCTGGAGGGCAGGTACATGCTCAGCTTACACCCTACAAGATAACTTTGACATAACTTGAGATATGAACATAAAACCTTTTCCAGCTAGTTTTATTTTATTTTAAAGAAAACGTAATTTTATTGATATTATTTTACATTCTAGGATGTTGTTGCAGAGCAGTTGGGAGGGAGGGGAGAGGGGAAAGGGGAAGGAAATGCGATGGAAGGAGGAAGGAGGAGAGGTGGGATTGAGGCCTGTAGCACCCCCCTCATTCCCACATGGGACACTGGGGGGCTTCCAGTGGTGGCTTAGTCATTGCTGGGCTGGATGCAAATGTCAAGAGTATGTGGCAAAAGCCCTCGCCCCCCACCATCCCAGCACGGGAACCTGGGGCCCTTTTAGCTGCAGCTTGGTGGTTGTCACTGGGCTGGTTGCACATAGTGGGGGATGTGTCCGAGACCTGAGTCCCTCCAGCACCCTGGCTTGGGAGAGCCCAGGGTGCTTCCTGTGGCGGCTTGGTGGTTGCCACTGGGTTGGCTGTGGGTGTTGGGGGGGCATGGCCGAGTCCTGAAGACCCCCACCATCCTGGCTCAGGAGGCCCAGGACACTTCCTGTGGCAGCTTGGTGGTCACCGCTGGGCTAGCTTTGTGTGTTGGGGGGCAGGGCCAAGGCCCTCATCCCCTACCCTCACAATTAGTTGCGGGTGTTGGGAGTCATGGCTGAGGCCCCTGGCCCTCCCCTCTTTCTGGCTTTGTAGCCCAGGGTACTTCCAGTCCTTCTAGGAGTTATAGGTGTTCTTTGGTGAAATAAGACCTTTACTAGTTAATATGAAACTTTGTTTCTGGCTGTGGGTACTTTGTTTTTTCTTTCAGTTCTTTGTTGGATTATTTGCTGTTCCCACCATTTAAATTCTGCACTGGAACTAATTTGCTGTCTTTTGCTTACTTCTGAATTGGGGGAACTTCCTGTGGGGACCAGTACTTGAGCTGTGTGGTTGAGCTAAATTGCTGCTTTGCTATTGATTCCCTAGGGAAGGCTTTTTGTGCAGCTCAGGTTTTAATGGTTGGCTTTATAGGTACTTCCAGCTCTGGAGAAATCTGGCACACCTGGGTTGTGTAGAAACTCTGGTCTGAGCCCAACTCTTTTCATTAAACTGCACCCCATGCAGTTCTATATTCCTGACCAGTCTCCTCTGAGTAGTCCTTCACTGACTGGGGGACAGATCAGCTGTCCTTGCAGTGGCCCAGTGTTCTCCCAGTGGGCCAGTCTCCCCCACCACCCATGCTCCAAACACTTCCTGTGGGATGGGCTGTGTGCTGGTCTCTTGTGGTGACTCACCAGCCTCTGAGTGGCTCCATTTTTTTAGTTGTTGTGGCTCCTTGTTCCTGCATGGGCCCACGGGAACCCTATTAGTAGTCTTGCTGGCCTGGGAGTCACCAAGGCCCTCTTCTCCCCTGCCGCCTCCAAGCAACTTCATCTGAAGGGCACAGCTGTGGCTTTTGCTGGTTCCTGCTTCATGCGCTCAGCAGCTCCAGCCTGGGTGTGACCAGGGCTCAAAACAGTCTGAGTGGTTCTTTCTTTCTCTCATTGTGGATTCTCCCACCTTCATGCACTCTGTAGGTCACTTCTCCTCTTCCCCTGAGCTCTAGTGGCCCCAGCTTGGCTGTTGTTGCTTTTTTACAGTTGTAAATTGGGTTGATTTGTGAGAGAGAGTAATGCTGGGGACCGTCTATTCCGCCATCTTGCCTGGAAGTGTCCAGCTAGTTTTAGACAGTTATAACAAGTCTTAGACAGGTACAGAAGCAACATCATAGAGATCTACTTAACCAAACCATGGTAGTTTATTTCCAAAGGTGTGAGAGACTGCTTTTAATCATCTCATTAGAATAACTTACATCTACAGAGTGACTTACAGTTATATAGAGCCATCAAGTACATTAACTCATCTAATTCTCAAAGGCTTATAGGTAAGGATGGCTGTGCCCATCTTACAGATGAGTAAACAAGTTCAGATAAGTTCATTGGTCCCATTAACATGTGTTTAATATTAAGGCACTGTGATAGAGGACATAAAGTGGTATATAAACACATGTGGTCTCCTACCTGCATAAAGTTTGTGATTTAGTCAAAATTCAAAGAAATATAAGTCTACATACATAAACAAGTGCTAGGCAAAAAAAAAAAGAAAGAAAGAAAGAAAGCCAAGCAAGATTCTCTAAGAAAATTTCTAGAATTTGGGGGCTAAGACTTATCTGAAATTAAATTTAAGTGAGATATGGAAGTTATGGGAAGAATGAGATGAAAACTTACTTGGAGAGATGAACCAGCAAGTAAGGAGATTTAAGGTGCTAAAGAGTTTGGCATGGTTAAGAAACTTTGGGAGGGCCAAAGTGCTGGACCCCAGTGAGCAGAGGGGAGAGTTGGACAAAGAGATTGGAGAGGTAGGCATGTAGGGTGTCATAGGCTATTAAAAAGATGTTGTTCACTTTGAGACTAATGGAAAGTTAGTTGTAGGGTTTTCAGCAGGGGATTGACAAGATCTGACTTACATTTTGAAAAGATCACTCTTGCTACAGTGTAGAGAATGGATTGGGGTGCCAAGTGGGCAGAGTCATTGGAGGGAGGCCAGTTAAGAGGTTATTGCAGCAATTCAGTAAAGAGATAATGGCATCTCAACTTTAGGAAAGACTTAGAAAAAAATAAAAAGGAGAGATAATGGTGGGTTGAGCTATAGTAGCTATGGAGATGAAGAAAAGTTGATAAATTAAAGAGATAAATTTCATGAGCTTTGATAATAAATTGGAAAAGAGTAAATGAGGAATCAAGAGTGAATCCTATATTTCGGGCCTAAGCAGCTTCTTCAGGAGTTGAGTCACTTAGAATAACGAGGGAAGACTGGAGAAGGAACAAATGCTAGCAATAAAGAGTTTAGTTTTCCAAAGCTGCATAGCTCTTAAGTGAAATCCATTCTTCCTAGATTCAAACCGAAGTATTTTCAGCTTGTTGAGTTGATAATGTTGACAAATACTTTTGAGCCTCTACTTTGTTTTAAACACTATGGTAACCAATGGAAACACAGAGCATATATGACACGACCTCTGCATGTAAGAAGCTCACCATCTAGTTTGGAGAAAAGACAGGTAAATCAATTACTATAGTACAGCGTAAAGATATAGAGAAGATGTTCTGGACAGAGAAGATGTGTGACTGTTTCAGACATGGAAATAAGTGTTTGTTACCAACAACTAATCCTGAGGCCTTGTGCATAGCTTTCTTTGCAGGAGAGGCCTCGAAATATGATTAAGAGCTTGCCAAAAAGACGAAGGGTATAGGGAATTCTGGAAAAAAAAACACATGTATGCAGGGAGGAGGGGCTTGTTCAGGGAACTATCACTGGCTCAGTATGGTGGAATGGAGGCTACAGTGGGGAAAATGGAAGGAGAGAAAGGTAGAAAGGGGTCACATCAGGCAAGACCTCATGTGACACAGTAGGAAGCTTAGACTTGATCCTTTAGGCAATGGGGAACCATGAAAGAATTTTAAGCAGCAAAGTGACATGGTCAGGTTTTTTATTTTAAAATGATCAACCTCAAATTATGTGGAAGATGGGTAAGTTCAGAAAGACATTGGAAGTTGCGGCAAACCCCAGAGAAGGAGAAGATGAAAAATAAACTAAAAAGCGGTGGCAGTGAAAATGGGGAAGAGAGAATGAAATCAGGAGATTTTCAATTCTAAAGCATTTGTTAATAACTGAGATACGAGGATTCAAAGAATAATGAAAAGGTGTACACTGCTTGTAGGCTGACAGGCTGCTGACTGCACCTATTTCAGGTGGGCCCACTAGCTCTGCAGCAATCTTTCCATAAAGGGATTCCTCATTTAAGTAAATATCTTGCCTGTCTGAAGATATCCATGACCCTGAGTACCCTGAGGACCAAATCCGCATCATCTTCTTCATTTCTTTGTTTTATTTCTTTTTGCTTATTGGATGAAAGAGTTAATGGACTAAGGTATGCTCAGAAGATGCCTTGATTACCTACAAATTTGCTTGAATTCAAAATAGCAAAGACAACTGAATTCTGAATTTCTACATTGAAAAAGAGTTCAGTCCCCCAAATAGTAATTTGTTCTTAAAAAGTGATTGTTTCAGTATTGCAGATGTGCACCAATAAAACACATTTGGTGGTAATCATTTAAGCCAAGCTTTTTTTTTTGCCATATGTTGTCAAAAATTACTGTGATTGGAGAATATCACGTGAGATGTGGGCTGGATGACTGGAACTACTGCTAACTAATTATATCATCTGGGATAAGACATGTCACTTGAGGCTTAGTTTTGTCATCTGTAGAGGAGCTAGGACCATTATGTGCTGCTCATAGTGTTTTGCAGTGTCCTAAAAATTGGAGTCAAAATCAACATCATGTCTTCTTCACACGGTTGTTTTGTGAATCCATAAATTTTTAAATGTAATATTAGTAGCATATGGCCCTTTCCATTGGTCTGGTACACAGTCACATGTAAATAGTTAAGGAAGGCTAAAGGGTTTTTGTTGAAAGAGCTAAAATTTTAGATTCAGGCAGGTTTTAAGTTCTGATTTCAGCATCTTTTAGCTTTGTGTCTTCAGACAAGTTACCTAATTTCTGTAGACCCATTTCCATCACATTATAAAAATACTTATTTTACTGGATTATTAAGTTCAAAAAAACAATCAATAGTTTTATTTAACCTAAGCCCTGGTTTCCTTCTAACCCTCTTTTCTGATCAACTCCCCCTTCTAATTAATAATCTGTTTTTCAATATAATAAAGATATCTAGGGAGTGTGTTTTCAGCAATTTTTATGAAAGACATTTATTAGGCCATAAAAAAACAATGTTAACATTTTTACCCACTTGATGGGACATGAAGTTCTACGATTTCTTTTTATGGGTAACCTTGTTTTTCTTTATTTTTTTCCCCCTTTCCTGCACTCAGAGTCGGTCCAAATATGGTAACAGTAAATCATTTGGACTGGGTTAATACATGCCGTTATAGGTTTAGATACCTTTTGGTCCCATGCTCATCTCTGAAACAGAGAGGGAATTGGTCAGATGATCATTACAATCATTGCTTTGCACATTAAACCCCCGAGGGCAGTGTAATGCAATCTCTGTTTTCCTTACCTTTCAAATCTCTGGCTCTGGAGAAACCACAGCCCTGCTGGTTTTTGTGGAACAGACCCCAGAGATGGTTTTTAACTTTGCTTAACTTTCCTTCCATCTGTTCTCTCCTAAAAAAATGCGCTTGTTGCTTCTACTCCTTTCATTAAAGCCAAGTTCGGTGGATTCGTTTCATCCTGTCTTCAGTCATTCTCACTGTCTCCTTCTCTTGCCTCTTTGACTTGTCTTGGTGGACTCAGCTTGGTGGACTCGGGACCAGGATTCTCTCAGGATCTCTGAGTTTTTATAATTTCCATCATGGTCATGTGGTGGCCTCCCAACTTAAAAGCTTACATTCTAAAATCAGCTTTGAAAATATGTCTTCTTCCAGGAAATTTCACAAAATGCGGTAAGAACTGAGATTCTGGTTGCCTCATTCTTTCTCCTTTATGCTAGTCAAAGCATGGGAGGCCACATTAGACCCTATTCAGAGTAGTTCCTTTAAGAGACGTAGCTTTAACTGCTGCATACTCTCTGGGTACCATGGTCTTGAATACAAATGGTTGGATCAGTACCTAGAGAAATTCCAAAGTGTAGATCTCTCAGTTAAAAGAAGTAGCATGATATAGTTCAGTGGCCCCCCAACCATGGGCATTTGATGCCAGTAGCATGCCAAATGGTTTAAACTGGTGCATAGCAGTAAATAGCATTGAATTACACAGCGAGAAAATTATTTTCTTTTCTGTTCTCTGGTATAATAGTCTGGGATAATCTATCAGTATGGTACTGGTCTTGAACACTTCTCTGGCATTTCCTAATCCCTCTTTTTAACAAAGAGAGCAAGCATCAAACTCAGATGCTCAACAGAGAACAACAGTGGGTAGCTAGAATTTAGTAATGTTAGTTGGTTTAATTTTAATTTTTCTGTTTGTCTTTTGCCTTTTATGGTTGCCTTTATGGTTATACTGATTTTCTGTGCTATAAAGTGTCCTTATAAAATATATTTTTGTGTGTGAAAATAAGATGAACTAATTCAAAGAAAAATATTAATACAGTACTGGTATAAGTGGTGCACATGTATAAAAATCGTGAAAGTGATACACAAATGATTGCAGCTAGAAAAATGTCCATATAGTTGAATGAGTGTGAATCATTCTACTGGTAGGTGACCAGGGACCTGATTTTAAATATTCCCTCTCCAACGTATTACCTGGGTATTTGTAAATAATTTAGTAATTTATTCTGAGCTTATTTCCTCTTCTTTAAAATAGGGGGGAAAGATCTACTCTGTAGAATCATTTAGAAATAAAATAATATATGCCATAAGCATCTCACATACTACCTGATACAGAGGAGATACTCAATAACTGGCAGCTTTCTTTGCCTTTTTATTTTTATTTCACTCTGATAACTCAAAAAACCCTCAAAGTTTTGGCTAAGGGCAACTAACCTATGTTCCCTTTTCTAGACAGTTAATATGTTTCAAAAGTTACAAAAATATGTAGCTGTCATTACAACATGGAACTATTGTTAACTACTAATTACAACTACAAAGATCATAGGAAAAACTCTTACATGAGAGCCCTTGAGGAAAAGGCTGTGTTAAGGTTTCCTGACTGAGTCAATGCAACCCACTTCCACTGTTCAGTGCTTTCTTCGGTGCTGTTCTGAAACATCCTCCTTTATCTCCAAAGGTGCCTCTGGAGCACTTCTGTCTCTCTCATCCTCCCCCTTCCTCTACAGTCACGAATGTAATCTGTCATCAAGTTCTGTATCATAATAGCTCTCTAAATATCCTTCACACTGTGTCCATATCCACTGCATTCTGCCTAAGCCGTGTCTTGTCCATGGTAGTAATCTAGAAGGTCTACCATATTCTCTGTGGTCTCTCCATCTCACCTCCACTGTCCCCCTCCAGGGTCCTCCAATCCTTCGAGTGTCCCATTCCGTTTGTTCCCTGCCTTCTCCTCAAACTGCTTTCTCCCCTCTCTTTGTATTCCTCATTTTCAGACACTATTCGCCCTTCCTGGCAGGCTCTGTGTTCTTCCATCCCTCTGATCTCATTCCCTTCCAGCTCCTATTCATCCTTAAAAACTCAGTTCTGTGGCTCCTTCCTCTGGATAACTTTTCCTGACCCTTGCTCAAAACCTTCGGTTAGACCAAGTTTCTTGGTTATACATTTTCTTTCCTAGACAGCATTGATCTGTAGTTAAACTTTACTAGAATGTAGTCCCACAGAAAAGAATCACACTTGGCACTGCTCAGCATTTTGTCCCCAGTACCTAACACGGTGACTGGCACATGGGAAGCACTCGGTATGGGTTGTTCTCGCCACACTGAAGTTTTGTGTGTTGTTTTAATTTTTTAAAAAATTTATTGTAAAAACTACACATAACATAAAATTTACCACTAGTAACATCTAGCACATTCACAATGCTGTACAGCTATCACCCCCATCAAGTTCCCAAAGATTTTCATCATCCCGAAAGGAAAACCCATTCCCACTAAGCCGTCGCTCCCTGTTCCTCACTACCGCCAGCCCCTGGCTATTCTGCTTTTCATCTCTATGGATTTTCTGACTCTGGATATTTTATATAAATGGAACCATCACCACATCGCTTTGCAGCTCCCAATGGGGGTATCTGTCTCTCAATCTAGAATTGCCTTTAACATTTCTTAATCCATCACTAAGCACAGTGCCTTGTGTGTAGAATGCATGGATTAAATAAATACTGATAGAAATAAAAACATTATTTTCTTTTTAACTTATTTTATCAAATACATGCACAAAATATATATTCAGTTCTGAAAGCAAAGATTTTCCTATTTTTTCCTAATAGGAAATTAAACAGAAGAAGTACAGTACATCTAACATATTAATTTTTATTTTTGTATTTATAATGAACTTATTTCCAAAAGTAATTTTTAACTAAAAGATAGTATGATTCTGGAAAATACAGTTATTAAATACAATATTAAAACAGAAATAGAGTATCAAAAACCATAAAGAAAAAGGAGAAACAAATATATTAACCACTTAGGCTAATAGATAATTACCCCAATTAAGGACGTCTCCAAACTTCCTGCACACCTAAGTAAGGGAAAAAAATCTTACTGTTGTTATGTTATCTTGAAAAGAATTACTCCTATTTGAAAGAGTGATAATTTTTCTTCAATAATTCTAAAAGAAATTTGTGATTTATTTACTTCTAAATATTTATAAGTAACAGACTTGTGCCAGAAACTACTCTGCAGTATGGTTATAAGATGGAGAGTTTTAACTCTACTTTCCAGGAGCTAATGTTATTACGTCTTGTATAAGGACCCTCATAATGATAGGTCCACTAGTGCCTAAAAGAAATTGCCAAGCTTGAGTCCATACATGAACCTGGTGGAGCTATTTACTCAGATATCAAATCTCTATTCAATGAAGCTTGTCAGTCAAGCCACGATTCAAAGTAATTCCAGAGCAGCAGGTTTGTTGAATCAAGCAATTTTGAAAATACCCACCTTCAATCACAGTAGTGGGTATAGTTTGGAAATGGATTTCTATGAAGGCTAGTCTGAACCACACAGGTCAAGCAGGGTGACCTGTGATCATTTATATGTAGGCACTATGATCATTTGTCATTATTTCACACCACCTGGCAAAGATTGAGTCCAAAATAGCCCACCTGTTAGACATTATATTTTAATAAAAAATTAAATCACATAGACAAGTGCTTGACTGGAAAATTTACCCATGAGTCTGCAGAAAGTAGAATATGGATAAAGCTATTTTTTGTATTTCCAAAACACAGATCTTCCTTTTCTGTAGCTAGGCAGAATGCAAACTTAATGGAAGGTTCTCATGGGAAACTTTCAGATTTGTTAAGCATTTGATGTTAGTAAAAGCATTGTGAGTCAATTGAGAGGAGCCCAAACTAGAGTTTCTGGTATATTTAGGAACAATTGCAAGGTTATTTTGGGAAAGCTGGTCTGCAATGTTTTCTGATTTTTTTTTTTTTTTTTGGTCGGCACATCACTCCAGCCCCAGGGTTGGATTAATTAAGGCCTCCATGTTAACCCTCCCTCCCATCTTGAGAATGATGGTAAAGGTCATGGCCACTAAAACCACAGGAGTCTCATCCTATTTTAGTGTTAGAATTCCAAGAAGTCTTGTTAAAATAAACACCAACAGATTTTAAATAAACTATGCTGATTATTAGCTGACATGCTTTTTTTTTCCCTCAAGTGTGGTCCACTGAAATCCAATTCATATGCTTCCATTTAATCAACAATTATTTACTGATTTCCTACTCAGCAGCAGGCACTATATTTGGGACTGTGGATTCAATGATGAAGCCTGAGAAGGGCACTTAAGGAACTTACATTCTAGAGCAGTCGTGCATTCACTATTGATTCAAAATGTATTCACTGAGTGTCTACTATGTTCCAGGCACTGTCCAGCCAATTAGAATATATCAATGAACAAAATAAACTCCTTATGAAGCTTGCCTTCTAGCAGGGAGAGGCAAACCACACATAATAATTGTAATGAACAATTAAACTATTTAGTATGTTAGAAGATGATAAAAATCAAGGAAAAATGGTAATCAGGACAACAAAATTAAATAAGGTAGTCAAGGTTGGGTTCGTTGAGAAGGTGCAATTTGGGCAAGGAGTTGAAGGGGGTGAGTGAGCTGGCCATGCTGAAGACGAGTGAAGAACGTTCCAGATATCAAGAACTGCCAGTGCACAGGTCTTACAATGGAAGCATGCCTGTTACATCTGGGGAACAGCAAGGAGGCCAGTGTGGCTGGAGTAGAGTGAGCGAGAGGGAGAGTGTTAGGAAATGAGAAAACAAAGTAAGAGGAGCTGGGTAGGACACTGAAAGGGGAGGTGGTATTTCTTATAAATTAAGCCTATTAGCCATTGAAAGGACTTGGGCTTTTGTCCTGCATGAAATGGAAACCAGAGGAGGATTTTAATCTGATTTCTGCTTTTACAGGATAAATCTAGCTTCCTTATTGGGAATAAGTAGACTTTAGAGGTGATCAAGGATCAAAACACAGAGAACTAGGAGGAAGCTGTCTTGGCTAGGGGTCTTGGCTAGCAGTCAGCATGGCTTAGACTAGAATGATAGCAGTAAAGATAGTGAGAAATAATCAGATTCTGGAAATATTTTGAAGATAGTGCCAAAAATTTCCTGTGAGATGTGAGATGGGAAATAAAGATACATACCTTCATTCATTCAACTATTCTTTCATTCCTTGACTCAATTCTTTACTGACATATTAATTTACTCAGCATAAGCAACTGAACTCTCTTATTCCAAGCATTGTATTAGACACTGACAGTGTGGAGGTGATGGAGAACTTTTTCAAGGAATTCATACTTTCATGGAGAATACAGGCTTATAAACAAAGTGTGCTATAACAGACATATGGTACCAAAGAGAGAACTATCATTTCTGCTTAAGAGACCAGGTATTGATTTAGGTACAGAGAAAGAGACAATTGAGTTGTCTTTTTTTTTTTTTAACAAGCACATTTCTTTGTGCAAATAACAAATACATGAACTGAATAACAGATGAATAACAGAATACTCTGTAGAAAGAAGGACTTCAAATTTTCACAAAAACTGGGTATGTAAAAGTTATTAAAATTTACATATTTCTTTTATCTCTTTAATTATTTGAAATTGCTCTCTAAAGTCTTCCAAAAGCCTGTGAAAATCAAAGTAATTTCAACAGAGTAAGATGAGTAAACTTTTCAAAAGCAAATTAATTTCTAAGCAAATTGACAAGTCCACTTAAAAAGAAATCAAGAAGAGAAATTAAATATCTAAATTTAGCAACATATATTGGATAAGAAGTCAATAAAAATGAATGTAAACACAAGGGCACTTCAAAAAGTGTGGAAAATAGAATTGAAAGATAATGGAAATCTTTCCATGAACTTTTGTTTGTTTAATTTTTTCCATTAAAAAAATAGACTAAGTTAATAGAAAATATGTTCTCTGACCATAGTAACAGAAGGAAATTTAGAAAACTCACAAATGTGTGGAAATTAAACAACACTCTCCTAAATAAACAATGGGTAAAAAGAAAAATCAGAGGTATATCAGAGAGTACTTGGAGATAAAAATCACAGTGCAACGTATCAAAATTTACAGGATGTCAGGCTCATGCAGTGCTTAGAGGAAAATTTATACTTGTAAATACCTGTATAAAAAATAGGAAAAATCTCAAATCAGTAATGTAAACTTCTACCTTAAGAAAATAGTAAAAGTAGAGAAAACTAAAACAAAAGCAAACATAAGTAGGAAAAAACAAAGATTACAACAGAAATATATGAAATAGGGAATTAAAAAACAATAGAGAAAATCAACAAAGCTAAAAGTTGATTCTTTAAGATCAGCAAAATTTACAAACCTTTATCTAGACTGACCAAGAAAAAAGACGGAAGACTAAAATTACTAAAATCAGAAATGAAGTATAGGTATTATTACATTGTCACTATGGCTTTTTATGGTGGTAAGATTTAGTTTCTTTCTCTTTCTCATTTGCATTTTGTTCTACCAGTGTGTTTAGTTCTTTCTTCTGCATTTGTGGTACTGATTATAATTTTACAGATTCCAGATGCAGGACTTCCTTGAGGATTTCTTGTAGGGATGGTCATGTGTTGGTAAATTCCCACAGTTTCTGTTTGTCTGGAAAATACAATATTTCTACCTAATTTCTGAAGGATAGCCTTACTGGGTATAGTATTCTTGGATGGCTTTTTTTTTCTTTTAGTATTTTGAATACAGCATCCCATTTTCTTCTGACCTGTAGAATTTCAGTTGAGAAGTCTGTTATTAGTCTGATGGGGACTTCCTTATAGGTGACTTTGACACTTTTTTCTCACTGTTTTTAAGATTCTCTCTTTGTCTTTGAGCTTTGTGAGTTTGACTATAATGTGTCTTGGAGAGGATCTTTTTGGATTGAATCTGGGGATCTTTGAGCCTCCTGGATCTGAAGAACTGTGTTTTTCCCCTTATCTGGGAAGTTTTTCATTATTATTTTGTTGAGTAGATTTTCCATGCCTTTTCCTTTCTCCTCCCTTTCTGGAAAATTCAAGATTCAAAGGTTTGTGCACTTAAGTTTGTCTGCTAGCTCTCTTAGATTTTCTTCATATATTTAAATTCTTTTTTCCTTTTTTTTTTTTTTTTTTGTTTACTTGGGCTATTTCAAAAAGACCATCTTCGAGATCAGATATTTTTTCTTCTCCTTGCTCTAACCTGCTGCTTAAGCTCTCAGTTGTGTTTTTTATTTTGTTGAATGATTCTTTCAATTCCATGAATTCCACTACATTCTTTTTTAAGGTATTAATCTGTTTGTGAATTCCATCCTTCATATCATGGATTTTTTTCTTGTTTCATTATGTTGTCTAACAGAGTCTTCTCGTATCTTGGGGAGTTTCCCTAAGATTGTTACTCAGAATTCCTTTTCAGTCATTTCAAGGTTTTCCCACTCTGTATGGTCTGGTATTTAAGAATTACTGTATTCCTTTTGTGGTGTCATATTTTCTTGGGTTTTTGTATTTCTAGTATCTCTATGTTGATGTCTGGTCATCTGGTGGAGCAGTTGCTTCCTTTATTACTATGGAGTGAGCTTTGAGGAGAGAGACATCCTTTTCTTTTTCCAGTCTCCACTGGTGACTCTCCTTCTGTCAGTGCAGTCAAGAGTCCAGTGGGCTGCCTGCAGAGTGGTCGTGGCTGCTTCTGTAGTGTTGAGCTGCTTTTTTAACAGCCATGGCTGTGGCAGACCACCCACACAGAAGTGGTGTTTTGGGCATGATTTCTTGCCTGCTTCCAGGTGGAGGGGGATGGAGCCCTCAGCTCCTTGACTAAGACCCTGGGTGTGCTCTCCTGCCTGTTTCTTGAGTTAAGTCTTAAAGGAGGAGTGGACATTTATCAGTTGGTTAAAGCTGGGAAAGGCATCTGCTAAGGTCAAATGTTTATGTATTGGAAATTTGGCTCCCATTATAAGTGAGCTAAGAAAGCAGGAAATCCAATTATGGTATTAGAAAGATGGGGCCTTTAATAGGTGATTAGTTTGTGAGGACTGTGCCTTGGTGAATGGATTGATCCATTCATGGCGTAATGGGCATGTTTCTGATGGCTTTAAAATGAGAATGAATGAGCAGGTTAGCTTTCTTGCTCAGCGCATTCTTGCCATGTGATACCCTGTTCACACAGGACTCTGTAGAGTTCCCACCAAACAAGTACAGAAATAGAAAAAAAAATCCTAAAATTCATATGGAATAGTAAAAGACTCTGAATAGCCAAAGTGATCCTGAGCAACAAAACAAAACCAACAAACAAACAAAAAAAAAAAACTGAGAGGTATTACACTACCTGACTTCAAATTATACTACAAAGCTAAAGTAACCAAAACAGCATGGTACTGTCATAAACACAGACACATGGACCAATGGAACATAATAGACAACTCATATATCAACCCAAATACTTACAACCTACTGATCTTTGACAAAGCCACCAACAGCATACTTGGTGAAAAGACTGCCTCTTCAATAAATGGTGTTGGTAAAACTGGACTGTTAAGTTGTTTGTGTTCCTTATATATTCTGCATATTAATCCCTTGTCAGATTCATACTTTGCAAATATTTTGTCCCATCCTGTAGGTTGTCTTTTTGCTCTGTTAACTATTTTGCTGTGCAGAAGCTTTTTAGTTTGATATAATGCTATTTGTTTTTTTTTTTTTTCTTTTGTTGCTTGTGCTTTTGGGGTCTTATTCATAAAGTCTTTGCCCAGTCCTACTTCCTGAAGTGTTTCTCCTATGTTGTTTCCTTTAGTAGTTTTATAGTTTCAGGCTTTATACTTAAGTCTTTAATCCATTTTGAGTTGATTATGGAATATGGCAAGAGGTACAAGTCTCATTTCATTCTTCCACTTATGGTTGTCCAGTTCCTCAAACAAGTACAGATATAACTGCCATATGAAACAGCAATCCCACTGCTGGGTATATACCCAAAGGAATGGAAATCATCATGTCAGAGGAATACCTGCACTCCCGTGTTTATCACAGCTAAATTTACAACAACCAAGAGTTGGAAGCAGCCTAAATATCCATTGATGGATGACTGCATAAGGAAAATGTGGTATACATACATACAGTGGAATACTACTCTGATATTAAAACGAATGAAATTCTGCCATTCACAGCAACATGGAAGAACTTAGAGAAAATAATGTTAAGTGAAATAAACCAGGCACAGAAAGAGAAATATCACATGTCCATATTCATAAGCAGGACTTTTCTTGAAGACTTCTAGGGATCACAATATCATAATCACCCCAGGAAGCTCATTTCAGTATTGTGAACCTATTGGAAAGATTATTTTTGTGGCTTTATTTGCTGTTTTATACTAGTCTAAAATCTGGCATCCTGCCATTTCTGTCAGCTATGGGTCTAATGTATCACCTAAAAGTTCATGTATTGGAAGCTTGATCTCCATCATAATAGTGTTAAGAAGGTGGGAAATCCAATTATGGTGTTTGAAAGATAGCATCTTTAATAGGTGATGGATTGTGAGGGCTGCGCCCTAGTGAATAGACTGATCAATTCATCGAGTAACAGGTGTGGTTCTGATGGGTTTATAAGGACAGTAAGTGAGAAGGTTAGCTCACTCCTGCTCAGCCCCTTCTCACCATGTCACGAGTTGCTACAGAGAGTTTCCATCCAGAAGAAGGCCCTCACCAGATGCATTTCCTGGACCTTGGATTTCCTAGCCTCTGAAACTGTAAGAAATAAATTCCATTTCTTTATAAATTACCCAGTTTCAGGTATTCTGTTATAAGCAACAGAAACAGACTAATACATGTCCATGGTGCTTCTTCTATCTAGGAAACCTCACCAAAGAAGCCTGGGTCCTCCCTCACTTAGAGTACCCAATAGCAGAGCCAGGACTCTGTCCAGACTACCCAGGCTCCACTAAATGGATGTATCAGGCTCACACATAAAGCACAAGAAGCACACAAACAATCCAGTTACAAACATTTGTCTCTAGTATTCTTGATAAAAATAGTTTATAATTATAGATGAAAGTCACAAATTTATCAGTATTTGATAGATCAAGCTAACAAAAATTAATAAAAATAGAGAAGATGTGAACAAAATTAACAAGCTGATTTTACCTATAGTGAATCAAACAAGTTTAAAAATTCACAATCTATCCATAAGTAGCATATAGGAAATACAACAACCAAAACATCATAAACAATTTCACAACAAATATCAACAAATAACAAACATTTGTATGACCTACAGTGCTTTCTGACTACACTGTAATTGTATTTGAAATGAATACAGAAAGAAAATAAAGACAAACATCATACACATTTAAAATTTTTTTATTTGACCAATAGACATTAAATATTTTATTTAAAAAAATTGCCTGAGATGTCTATAATAAAACATCATAGACCACAAAAGTTAGTTTTTTATTAGAAAAAAATTTTTAATTAAAAAATTTTAAACATATGAAAAGTAATCAGGAAAATGCTGATTAGTACCTCAATGAGATTCCATCACACACCCATCAGTATGTCTACAATCAAAAAGAGTTGTAATTCAAATATTACTTATAAATATTTATAAAGTTGTGAAGTAACTGGATCACTCATATTTTGCCTGTATTCCTATAAATTATTCAAACTATTTTGAAAAACTGGTACTACCTGTTCAAATTGAGCATAAACATATTCTATGACCCATCAATTTCATTTCTAATCATATACAAATCTGAAATGCATTGGGCGTATCAAAAATCTGTATAAGAATGTTTATAGAAACATTATTCATAATTGACCAAATCTGGAAACAACCAAGTGCCCATAAACAGTACAATGGATCAACAAATTGTTGTTTATTTATATACTGGAATATTTTTTGCAATGATGGTATACAATACTGGTACAGTGGTTACCTTTAGAAAGGAGGGATGCGTAGTAATTGGAGAGGACATGAGGGTGCTTCTGGGGTAGAGGTAATGTTTTATTTCTTAACCTGAGTTGTACTAATATGGATATGTCCAGTTTATAATAATTAATTGAGTGGTACATTTATGTTTGTGTACCTTTCTTATACATATTTTATTCTCATATAAAAATCTGAGATTAAAGGATGGCAGATCAGTACCAATATCTTCTATTTCTGTCTAGTTGAGTCTGTTACTGCCAGTCTCTCTTCCTCTGTACAATACCACAAACCACAAAAATAATTCTCTTCAGAAAAACTATGTAAATTGTTTCTGAGAGTATGTTAGTCTGGTTATCTAGGACAACCTTTGAGGTAAAAAATATCTTACAAAGGTAAATTAAATATTAATAATATATTTCAAGTGCATTTTTGATACTTGTATATCTGTGTAGAATTGAATTACTTGTAGCAGACAAATGCTTTCACTAAGAACAATAATAAAAGCTAAATAAATGCAATAATTATGTATTTAAAAGGTATCAGAAAACCACTGAAAAAATGAGAACATTTGGAGCCAAAATTCTGGATAGTTCTTATATCTATGGTTTGTTATACACAATGGCCAGCATTCAGTGAAAACTTACTAGACAGTCTGTCAAATAAGACTGTATGGCTGAAAACCGAGAAATATGGGGAAAAAAAAACAATCAAAGCAGATACATAGGTGATTCAGATTTTGGAGTTACTCAGGCAAGGACATGAGCTATAATCAACAAATCCAAAAATTATAGGAAAAGATAAGTAAAACAGATGACAGATACATTAGTCTATTAGAGAATTTCACCAAGAATCAGGATACAAATGGATACCTGAGCTGCCAAAAATGTAAGAAACTTGAAGAGGTCAAGCAGGAAGAGAGAGCAGAAACCGTGGGCCATAAGCTGTACTAAATACAATTTCTATCATGGATAAAAGGTTTCAACAACATTCTAGTGGCTTCAAGTTTCTATTTTGATAGTTTTGCAATGTATAGAAATCAAGAGATTAAAGTTTAGTGTGTACTCTGGAGTAAATTGTGTCCCCCTCCCAAATTCATATGTTCAAATTCTAAACCCAAATGTGACTATATTTGGAGATAGAGATTTTAGGAGGTAATTAAAGTTAGAGGTCATGAGGGTAGATCCCTCAATCGATAGGATTGGTTGACTTATAAGAAGAGGAAGGTCTCTCTCTCTCTCTCTCTCTCTCTTTCTCTCTCATTTCTGTCTTTCTGTGTCTCTCTTGCCTACCCTCCCTCCCTCCTCCCACCCCCATCTCATGTGAGGATATGGCAAGAAGGAAGCTGTCTGCAAGCCAGGAACAGAGCCTTCACAGAAACCAACATGCTGGTACCCTGATCTCAGACTACCAGCCTCCACAACTGTGAGAAAATAAATTTCTGTTGTTTAAGCCACCCAGTCTATGATTTTCTGTATTAGTCTGTTTTGTTGCTCATAACAAAATTACCTGGAATTGGGTAATTTTTAAGATAATGAAATTTATTGCTTACAGTTATTGGGAAATCCAAAGTCCAGGGAACACATCCAATGAGGGTTTTGGTGGTGGTAACAGTGACCCAGGGGTCTCTCGTAGCAGAAAAATGGTACAGTAGAGAGATAGTTCCTCATGGGCTCTCCTTTTAAAGCCCTCAGATCCATGCTCCTGACCACCATTATTAATCCATTCACTAAGGCATGGTCCTACAATTTAATCACCTCTTCAAGGCCCCACCAGTATTTTGTTATTTTGTTATTGCAGCTTGAGCAGACTAATGGAGAATGTAGGCATGATTAGAAATTTAATAGGAGGTTCACACTAAAGTGGAAGAGTAAATGAAGAATAAACTTCTTAATAGAGAAGAGCAAGGAAACTTGCTTGTGCTGACTTGACTCACAAACCAAAGGAAAAATACAATTTTTTTTTCCAGAAAATCTTAACACAAATTCTCACATGTATTTTTTAGTCTAATTTTTTGCTACTTTATAGTACAAAACACCTTATGAAGATACATTAATTTAAAGTGCCTCTGTTATGGCTGTTAGTGGGATTTTGCCAGAATCTCTTTAACTTACTGCTATAATTTTGGGCATCTTTATGAGGAAGGATACATTTAGGCCATACTTTCTTCCAATCTAACTCCAGAAATTCTTTGAAGTGTCTAGACTATGAATGGCATCCTTCTTTATTTTGGCTTTAATGCATATTTTTATCCATTTTAAATTCCTTTGACTATTTTAATGGCAGTTGGTGAGTAGGGAGAAATAGACCTTCACTCAAGTTACCTTCCAACCCCAACTCTTCATTATTATATTACATCGTAAATGGGGGTTTTAATAAGAGTTCATATCCTCAAGGATTGGCATTGGTACCCTCCCATCCCATGATAATCGCTACTGTCTGACAATATATTTGGAAATGGAAAACAATCTAGGAAGCAATAATCTAAAATTTAAGTGAAAGAGAAATACAGTTGATACCTGATTCCCCGCCCCCCCAAATTTTATCTCACTAGTATTTTGTAAGGGTGAAAGAACAGCATTTTTTAAAATTGCTGGCTAACAACATTATTATTTCATTGTTAAAGCCAATGTTAAATGGGATCACAAATAAACATTCTATCTCTAATATGTTTCTTCATACCTTTACCTCTAGTAAAGAACCTGAGTAAGAAAAAAACAGTGTCCTTAGTTCATGGCACTGGCTTTCCCACTGCTTAGCAAGGTGCAAGTCCTCTAGATGCAATACTTGGTTTAGGCAGAACCAAATCAAGGATCATGCCAGACTAATAGTTACCTGGATCACCAGTCTATAAGGAATACTAAAATATCAATAAGAAAGAAACGAGATTAAGAAAATGTTATCCACAGGAGTTCATCTCAAAAAATTACTAAATGTGCCTGAAAGCTGGGGATGGGGGAAGGAAAAGTGGTAGAGTAATGGGTACAAGACTATGCTATCCACCCTAAGTGAATAATTATGCAATATATGCATTTATTGAAAAGAATATACTGTACCCCACAAATATGTAAAAATAAATGTTAAAATATTTTGAATTTTAAAAAAAGGAATACTTGGATAAGTCATGTGGGTCATTGTTGAATAACAAAACTTTATTACTAAACTTCTTTCTAAGAATGGTGGGTCCAGTTTGCAGCCCAGATGTTGTTTTGTTAAAGGAGTTATGTGGATGCACACATGTGACCTTCATCCTCACCCTTCTCCCTTGGTACCTTTAAAGAGATGTCCTTAAAATAGATACTTATATAAGCTTGAATGGGCATCAACTTTTCAGCCTCTAAGTCACCCACATATCATTCCAGTCTAGGGAAAGAAAATCCCTGCACAAGTCTATTGAAATACCTATCCTGTGACTTTAACAAATTGGGGAAAGGGGCTTGATGTGCTATTGGGGAAAGGGGCTTGATGTACACCATTAAAACATAGTACAAAATACTTGAAATGTAACATTGGCCCCAGAGGATAATTAACAGTGTTACATGAAAAAAATCATGGCATGGCCGAATAAAGAATCAATTTTCTTTTTCATCCCCTTTTGCAAAATCATAAGCAAAAAGCTCATTGGCAGGAAGGAAAGGTAAGCAAGACAGACATAAATTTAGAGAGACAGACAAAAAATGGATCCCTGGCATTAATATGTAAGTCACACAGTCAGCATTTTACAAAGCATGTTGAAGTATGTAAAATTAAAGACTATGCTTAAAATCAAACAAATGCTGGTATAGGGAGTATAAACAGTCAATATGTATGTGTCTGTAGATATATACAAGGATACTTCAAAAAGTTCATGGACAAATAGAATTAAAAGATAATATGAATCTTTCCATGAATTTTTGAAGACCCCTCATAGAGGGGAGATAAATATAGATGTAGAAGGAGATAAATATAGATATAATTATTCCATAACAAACCAAAATCCAGTATGGTATACACAGAAGAGGACTAGGACCCCCAAAACTAGAGACCTACAAAAAAGAGTATCCATACTGGACCAGAAGAAGGACTACAAATTCTTTTAGTCATACTGCTTAACAGGAATAAACTAAGCATGAAAAAAGATCAGAAATTGATTCAAAATTCCACTGAAAAGAGACAGATCTAGAGAAAAAGAGATAGATTTAAAAAGAGAGATACATGTAAATTGAACTGATAGCATATTTTTAAAGGTTTTATTTGAATTTACTCAGTTATTTTTAAGAAATATTTTCATCATCTTCACTAAGTCCCAAGTTAAAAGACTCTATAGAAAACAACTTAAATGTAAATTAAAAGGTATTGGTTAAATAAAGTTTGAGAGTTCTAGAGTCTATATTCTAGATTCTAGATGTTAAAGTACTAGATTCTTTTTAATATATTGTCTTGAGATTTCTGGCTGGCTATGCTACATATTTTATTATGATACTTCTGAGATTTAGCATTGTATATTCAAGATGATCACTGTATACTTAGGAAAAAAACAGATTTTTTTCTCATTTTCTTTCTTTTATGACTTATACTTTGGCTGACCTTAATTTTCTATATCTTGTTTTTCCACCAATCTCCACTTTTTACCTCTATTTCAGGTTCCAATTTTCCACAGCTTCTAATGAGCTAGCACCTATGTAAGAACTAACATTTCCACATAAACCAACTGGGCTATGTACATCTGTTACCCTGACTGCGTAAATGTCTTGCATCTTATTTGACACCTGTAAAACTTTCTGACTTGCTGTTATTTGGATATTTTATTATTACAGATCATGAAGACCAAACTCAGTAAAGACACCAAACTTTGATATTTACAAGTTGAGGAACTTTGGGAAAGTTACCTGACATCTTGAACCATAGTTTCCTCATCTACAAAATAGGTATCTCAAAAGATTGTTGTGAGAATTAAATAAAACCTTATATATGTGTTAACTTACTCCCTAAAAAAGGCTGTTTCCTCAAATCCCAGAAATTGAGGTACTGACATGAAAAAATAGATGATTTGGCATGGCCAAGTTTCTTCTGACTTGTAGTACCTTCCACTCCCTGAAACCCCACACTGAGAATTTGCTCAAAAGAATAAATAACATTTACCATGGAGGAGTAGGAGGTTAAAGTCGGTCATCCACTTTTTCCTCCCTAAAGACTATATTTATTCTTTTCTACGTCCCTACCACGTGTCTAATACACATTTTAAAATAACCTGAAACCCCACACTGAGAATTTGCTCAAAAGAATAAATAACATTTACCATGGAGGAGTAGAAGGTTAAAGTCGGTCATCCACTTTTTCCTCCCTAAAGACTATATTTATTCTTTTCTACGTCCCTACCACGTGTCTAATGCACATTTTAAAATATTCGCTGAATAAGTAAATGACATTTTCATGTATTGATGGACGTTCCGTGGCTATTGATGGCTGCTGGGACTAAGCATACATTCCCCATGCCCCTCTGAACTTTGAACGTTAAATTACTGACCAACTTCTCTAGCCCTAGAGCCAGATCAGTTTAGATCAGTTTTCCAAAATTCACTCCATCCCTTCTATAGCCAGTTCCACCTTCTTTTCTCTTCTTACTGACCCCATGTTGCTAAGATCCTAGGATATCTTTAAACTGAGTTTATTTTAATGGCATCTCTCTATGATCTTTATCATTCTTTACCATGCAATAGCAATATTTCTTTATGTACTGCATCCCAACATCATTAAATAGAAAGTTATATGAGCTTACAACTGAGCCCTTATTAAAGCAGTTTTTCAATAAATAATTATTGGATTTTGACATCCTTCGCTTGGGGTCTTCCTGGAAATATTATTTCCCCAGCAGTCATCAATAGATTAGCACCAAGGTTAGGAGTGATTTAGGGGGATTTAGGCCATATGTGGGTAGACGGGAAGGAAAGAGAGTTTTAGGAAAAATTTCACAAGCAAAAGAGGCATATTTGCACAAGATGTTTAATAAAAAAAAAGAAAAGATAAAAAACAGGCTTCTGAGGTCAAATAAAACACTGGGTTAAACAAACTTAAACAAATTCTTTCAGGACATCTCAAATTCTTTATCATGCTATCATGAATTGTGAAATATACAAGGTT
>NW_007726233.1:933302-952092 GCF_000696425.1 Galeopterus variegatus | reverse complement strand
TTTTAGGAAAAATTTCACAAGCAAAAGAGGCATATTTGCACAAGATGTTTAATAAAAAAAAAGAAAAGATAAAAAACAGGCTTCTGAGGTCAAATAAAACACTGGGTTAAACAAACTTAAACAAATTCTTTCAGGACATCTCAAATTCTTTATCATGCTATCATGAATTGTGAAATATACAAGGTTTCCTAACATTATTTGGCCATGAAAAACTTTTTTTTCCCTTGGAGAATCAAAAGGGATTAGTGGAAAATGCTTCTCTGTATATGCCTTCCCTTTGTCTGCTGGTGAAAAGATCAGTGAGTTCTTTCTGAAAAAGAAATCTTGTAATATCTTCTTTGACCCTTTGTCCTTTCAATTCATCAAGCAATCTTCATAGCTAATTAAATCTTAACTAAAGCCACTGCTCTCCTGGTTTTTCCTTCACATCATCTGGGTCAAATCCCTATCTTTGAGAACAAACAGTATTACTAAAAACAACACAGTAGCCATTATTTCCCTACTTTATAAATGTCCTTTTCAACATTTGCTTAATCTAGTCTTCCAACTTTAACCACAACAGGACAAGAAACTTCTGGCATTTTACCTTAAAGACCCTTTATTGTATTCGTGTATTTATTCAACAGGTATTTATCAAGGGCCTATTATGTACCAGACGCTATTTTAGGTTTTTAGATACATCAATGAACAAAGACTGCTCTTGTAAAGATTCTATACTCTAGCTGGAGGAGAAAAACAGACAATAAAAATAAATCAAGCAAATAAGTAAATAGATAATTACATACATCAGAAAGTGTATGTACTATGGGAAGAAACAAACAGAAAGTAAGGGGCAAGGGATAAGGTTGGAATTTTAAATAAGGTGATCTCATTGGGAAGGTGGCATTTCAGCCAAATCCCTAAGAAACTGAGAGGTACAAAGCTGAGTGAGACACAGGTGTTCATTTTGTACTGGAGAGACAAAGACAATTTTAACTTTGCTTTATCACTTGCCAATTCTAGCAAGTGACAAAGCAAAGTTCAGGCTACCCTAGGAACACAGATAAGAGGAAAACTCTTTAATCTTAGAATTCATGGAAGACTTTTTGGAAGAGAAAATTTCTGATATAAGTTTTAAGGGACAAATGCACATTAATATGAATCTTACTTTCTCTATTCCTGATAAAATGCCACCTAAATGATGAAGTGACAGCAGATGAGTAACTACTTTTAGAGCACAGTTCAATGCAGAGCTGTTTTGAATGTGACACCTTTCACTCAGCAGTGTGAGAGAATTTTAAGCATTTACCACTTCAGAGCTTCAATTTTTCCTAATAAACCCAAATCAAGAAAAATAGTTTGAAAATGTTTTTAAAAATGTAATAATTAGTTCTTGTTTATTGGTTCATTAGGGGGATCAGCAAGCAACTCTTAAATTTGTGGACATGGTAAAATGTAATAATTAGAGGAATTAGAAGAGTCTAGTTCTTGTTTATTGGTTCATTAGGGGGATCAGCAAGCAACTCTTAAATTTGTGGACATGGCGTGTTTATTCCTGTGGACCAGGCTGTTTTTTCCTGCAATTGAAAAAAGCTGCATAGTTATAGGAAAGGAGCAAGGGCCCAGAAATGGAATTTCAGGCAGGCGTCTCTGCAAAAGGAGGGCAAAGGAGGAAGCAGATCTCATAGTTTTCCATGTAGGTGGCCAACTGGTTAGCCTTAGCATGTCACTAGTCATGAGGCTAAAGCTAAATGCTTTGTCGGTGTCTGCCCCTCATGAGAGATCTGCCGTGGTAACCACAGTGCCCACAGGCTCTGCTGAAAGCCATTTCAGTTTCAGCCGAAAGAAAGGGCTATGTCAAACAAAGTTTAGCCCAGCAGATGCTGATCTCCCTCTTCCAAGCGTGGCGTCTGTTCAAACCTGGCAGCTCCATGTTGCAGACTGGAGGCTCCTCTTGTCCTGAAAGCCTAACCTTCAATTTGAAAACATTCTCAAAGCTTTCCTCAAAATGAAAATATTTGTTCAAATCCTCAGAATGCAGTAAGAAAATATCCTTCTAGCAAAAGCAATGACTTCGCATTTTGGGGTTGGCACAAAAGTAGGAAAACATAGCAAAGGGAATCACAGCCTGTCTGGTGATTGGCTGTGTCTTGCTTCTGAGGATTCAGTCTCCTTATAAACTTGGCTTACCTTCTCTCTTGATGGTTCTTGGATAGTATTTCCAAGACCTCGTATTTTTATGTGTCCTAATTTACTTGTAGAATCTTAAAGAGACACACAGTATCAGACCACAGAGACTAACTTCCACAAACCCCTTATTTTTGAGATGGCAAAACTGAGGTCTGGAGAAGTTTGAGGATTTATCTCCAAGGCCATACAGTTGGTGAGTGCCAGAGCTGGGGATAAAACCCAGTCTCCTGCCTCCTTTCAATACCCTAGATTACCTCCTCCTCTCAGAAATTATTTTTTTTCCATTGCCCTTTTTATTCTTAGGTCCCATGATAAAGTTTGCATTAATGTTAATAATGTTCTTGGAGCTAACTCCTGGAAAAATATTCTCAAGTGTGTACCCCACAGGGAAATATAATATGTGAACGAGAAACTAGGTGGTCTATGGTAAATAATGACATGTATTCCAAGTTCTCAGCCTTACAGAGCAATAGGAGCCAACCTGCTTAATGTCTCCTTCCATATTTGCAAAATAAGGATTATCTTTGATTATCTGTTTCTATTTAGTGGTCACCCTTTGACGTATTTGAAGTCACTGATGGGTGAGTGGAATCTGGGGGCTGGGGAAAAAGGAATAGTGTCTGCCCCTTGGTTTTGTTATTTAGTACCTATAACTGTGCCGTACTGTGGGAGATTCTTCCCCACGCTGAAACTCCACTCCCCTCCCTTCCTTGCAGTTTGTCTCACTCCTGCTTATGCAACATAAGAACATTCAGAAGAATAAGTTTTATATTTCCTAGCCACAGACCTGCATTGCTCAATATTTTGTATACTTCATTCATTCAACAAATGATTGCATACTGGGCATTGTGTTAAGTGCCAATGCCACAGATGGTTCTTACTCAATATTCATTTAATAGATACTACATTTAGTCAGTGTCTACTACATAACATCTCCTATGCTGGCTGCTGAGAATACAAAGTTAAGACAGAAACTTGACCTTGAGAAACATATGTCTTGTGGGAGATACAAGAATAAACAATATTTCAACTGCATTTGTGTTTATTATTACATTATCGTGTTTTGTTCCCTAGTAAAACTTATGTAAATATTATTCAATGTTTTTAGCTGAGTATATGAAGAGGATAAGCTGTTATATTTCCAAAATAAAAATATGGATGACATCATAATAGCCTGGGTGGTTTTGTGATAATTCTTTCTGTAATTTCTGTAATGCTGTAGAACATTCATGGACATCATTTCTTCCTTTGGGATGCAGGTGAGGAACCACGACTTTTATCAAGCGGCTGCTAGCACTCAAGACCGACCCCTAACCCTAAGGGCCCTTCTAGTATCTGCTATTCTGTGATGTCATCTGCTAGTCCGGACTTCTGAATAACCCCTGGGTAGATTCCCAGTACTTGGATTGTTAGTTTATCCCCTTTACTGACCTCTGAGACATCCTTCTAGCTTGAATGGATGTATTAGATGTCACCATGTCTTACGGATACCATGTTCTACCTGCCAGGCAGTGCCCCTTTTAACTTCTCCTGTGCTCTTTGCAGTTAATGAGTTTTCATAGAACTGGTTTCTGGGATGTAATGTAGCTTCCAAAGAGATAGACACATGGGGGATGGTCTCATGAGTGTACTTCAGGAACCTTAACTGACAGTTCCCTATAAGATCCAGAAGTCTTTTCCCCCCATGGAAACATTAAGCTGAGCAGTAAAAAGTAAAGGAGGAGTTGGAAGATGACACGGGTGACAACATCTGGTGTTGTGCATTTCATAATTGTGCATTAAGAGACTTCTAATCCTATAGACTTGCTTTTAATAGAAACCAGATACTTTTGAGGTTTTATCTCCCGAGACACTTCCAGCATCATAAGAAAATCCTCCTACATAACAAGAGAAAGTGAGGTATTAGAGTCTGAGCAATGGACTGGTGTCAGCAACAATGAAATGGCTTTAAAGCTTAGGAGGCTGGATATTTCAAAACCAAGTGGGGGTATTTACAAAAGCATTAGTGGCATAAAAGCAAGAGCGTTCAGAATGAATGCATAGAAACGTCTCAAAGCCAGATTGTGCCATAAAGGAGAGCCAGAGCTCACATGGTTGAAAAAGCCTAGCCTACGCTGTTCTGCAAGTTCTCTGGGCAGAAACAGTACAGCACAGTAGTTGTTGTTCCCCATGCTGTGTGACTGCAACCCTAGGACCAAAGCAATTGTTCTACCTTGAGTGAAGTTTAGACATATCCTCATAGGACAAGTGTCAAACACAAAATTTTACTCTCTTAGTTTTGGCTTCGGGGTCCTAGATGCAGACCCTGTAATAGAGTACAAATAGATTATTTGAGTCATGCAGACAACAACAGAGGAAGGAAGACAGTCCAAAAAAGGTGGATTATTAAGTCAGCTACCCCGGCAGGGACCTGCAGCTCACTCCACTGGTACTTCCAGCCCAGCACACTGCATAGCATAGTCCTCTGTGGTTTGAGAAAAAAAAGAAACGCAGAACTGGCATCTGGGAGTCTGCTGAACTAAACGATATAAGGTACATGGGAGACACCAAGAGCAATGGCTGCGCTTCCAGCCCAGAGGTCTAGAGAACCACACTTCAGTGCCCACAGTGGTGCAGAACTGGCATCTGGGAGTCTGCTGAACGAAATGATATAAGGTACATGGGAGACACCGAGAGCAATGGCTGCGCTTCCAGCCCAGAGGTCTAGAGAACCACACTTCAGTGCCCACAGTGGAAGGAGGGTCTTCTCTTGTACCAAAATCATCGACCCAGTTGTGAAACCCACTGCATCCAGAAGAGCTCCAGGTTCCCTCCTGAGACAGATCCAGGCCCCTAAGTGAATACACTCTTCCCTTCAGATACAGCGGCAGCAGCAGCAGCAGCAGCAACAATAATTATAAACATGCAGTAAGGAAGCTAATATGAGACTACTTCAAAGCAGCAGCAGCAGCAGCAGCAGCAGCAGCAACAATAATTATAAACATGCAGTAAGGAAGCTAATATGAGACTACTTCAAAAAATTCATGGAAAGATTTGTATTCTCTTTTAATTCTATTTTTCCATGAACTTTTTGAAGTACCCTCACACATTAGGACTATCAAGAGTTCTATCGAAGGCTTAGGGAACTCCACGCCAGGGGTGCGGCTGACCTGGTAACCGACAGCACAATGAAGTGTGGTGTAGAGAGACTAGCTTTCAAATAAGATGGACCTGAACTGGAATTCCAGCTCTAGTACTAATTACCTAAGTAATTCTGGCTCTCTGAGCCTTGATTTCCTCACCTGTCAAGTAGAAACTGGTCTGCTCAGTTATAATGCAGAGTTCTTGGTAGAATTCTGAGTCTGCATCTGTAAGGTGCCTAATATGGCTTGTAGGAATGACACAAATGTTAATCAAAGAACACAAGCACCTACAGAGCTCCTTGGAACTCTCCCAGGTGCTGAGCCCACCCTGTTTGGGTCCCCTTATACAAACCTTTCTGGCCCAGGCTGGTCTGTCCTGGAGTCCAGTCTAGAACAGTGTGCTATCCTGTAGGAAACTTCTCTGATGGCTTCTGACAGAGCCCACAGGAAATTGCCTCGAATGCCACATCCTTTATGGAAAAAGGGGGAGCAGCTTTGGACCCAGACAGACCTGGCTTTGCCGCTTCCTGTTCTGCTATTTAAGAATACAGAACCCACAGGAAATTGCCTCGAATGCCACATCCTTTATGGAAAAAAGGGGAGCAGCTTTGGACCCAGACAGACCTGGCTTTGCCGCTTCCTGTTCTGCTATTTAAGAAATGTTTATTCAGTATCTATTTTATCCAAATCACTGCATTAAGTGATGTGTGACCTCAGGAAAATCCAGGAATTCTACCAGAGGCGGGGCATTTGGAAATGGAGAAGGAGCAAACACATGGCCTGTCCCTTTTTGGAGTATGAGAAAGCTTTCATCCCCCAATCCCTAAGCCAGACCCAGCTGTCCAGCAGACTGGCAATAGGGGGTCAGGAAAGGCATGATCTCCCCATGGAAAAAAGAAAAAGATGCCTGGGGATTTCACTGAATCACAGCTCTCTGTGACTTAGAACAGCAGAAATACTAATTCTAAACCTGGCTAGGTAAGGGATGAAGGCAGTTGGTATATGGACATGCCCCTCTTTCACTGTTTCCTGGAGAATGTCTCCAGACTTTGCAAAGGCAATATATCTGACACCTGCAGTTGGAAGGTACTTACCTAGAGTTGGGGAGCTGCAGAGCAGTGTCAGGGAATGGTAGTTCTGTACTCACCTCAATCAAGGTAGGATGGATGGCTAAGGGAAGGGTTGAGGCTGGATATTCTCCACTTGCCCTCCAGACCCACAGTCCTTCCCTTTCTACTCCACCCTGGAAGGTTGCCCTGAGCAGGCAACATAAACAAGTTTCCTCATCCCTGATCTCTGCCGTGGGAGGCACCAGCAGGATTTCAGAGGAGGACATGTATTCCCCAATTCCCCCGCTGCTGGGTTGCCACGGAAAGGTTCTGTCTCTCACCAAAGACCATCCCTTCTGTCAGAGGACTGTTCCCATATAGCTGGTCTCTGTGTTCTCTGTCTGACCCTTTGAGCCTAGTGATGGCCCGAGCTCCCAGCTGTTGATAGCCCTGTAGTGCCGCTCCATCCCTTCTTCATATCCACACATTCTGAACACATCATTGGGAAGAATCCCTTTATTAAACTCTCCTCAGTCATCGAGTTTGGGTGTGGGCCATCTGCTTCCCGCCAGGATCCTGACATATAGAGACTGATGCTCTGGACAACAGGCATCATGTAATAATCTCTTCCACTCATTTAGCAGTTTTTAGTGTGACTATTTTAGTGAGATGTCTCCGTTTGTTGAAGGAAAAACATGAAGCAGTATTGTTCTTATTCTAACATGTACAAACTATGTTTTGGGAAATCCCACTTTGAGGGCAGGATGCAAGTTCCCTACATCACATCTCAAGGATTTCATAGCTTTTCACGACTCTGGCTTACTAAGAAAATCTCATTCCATTTTTTAAGATACTGCCATTTATTTTGTTTTATTTAATTTATTTATTTTTATAATTAAAAGCCAACGTTTAGGGCCGGCCCCGTGGCGCACTCGGGAGAGTGCGGCGCTGGGAGCGCAGCAACACTCTCGCCACGGGTTCGGATCCTATATAGGACTGGCCGGTGCGCTCACTGGCTGAGCGCAGTGCGGGCGACACCACACCAAGGGTTGTGATCCCCTTACCGGTCATGAAAAAAGACACACACACACAAAAAGCCAACATTTAATCAGGGTTTAAAATAGTCAGTGTGAAATTTGCTCCAGCCACTGGTAGTGCAACATCCACCTTAATACCCCCTGCTTGCCAGCCCAGAGATAACAGCATTATGTGCACTACACGGGCACCACATTTTAAAACTTGTCTCGTATTTCTTTGCAACCCTCCCTCTTCACCCTGTGCAGGGTTAGCCAGTGGCTCTAGTCCTTGGGGGCAGGGGCCATGGTCAGCTCTCTTGTGCTTGCCATTGCCCTCCTTTTGCCCTGGGCTTCCCATCTGATGTTGGCAGTGCGATGCAGGGACAAGGAAGAGCACTGAACATATTGTCCCCTCATAAGTGGCTGTCCTAGGGCACCAACTGAGCATCTGCAATCTTTATGAGCACTTCTCTTGGGTGCTTTCTCCCTGCTCCTCAGGAAGCGGAAACACCTTGGTGATGTGAAAGTCATGATGCCTCTGTTTCCCCCAGTCCTCTTTGCTATGATGTTGGCAATGAGGGGAGAGTGTTCCTAATAAGCCCTCTTGGGAGGGTGCTGCCTCCCAAATGTGGCACTCTTCCTTCTTAAAATGTGAATGTGGGATACATGAAAGCACTTTGCTCTCATCTTTATGTGCTAGCAGTAATTCTGCAGCAATTAAGAATAGTCTCATTCAGTACCTAACACTCTTGTTACATCAAATTTTGATGTGCTCCCCACATTTATTACTTCATTTAGGTCTCAAAATAACTGTACATTTTTAAGGCTAATGTGAGCCACATTTTATAGAGGGGGAAATGAAAGTCTGAGCAAGATGAGTGACTTGCACAAATGCTAGAATGTGGATTTGAAAGTAGAATCGAGGTCTCTTAACTCTTCTGCCTAGTGCTTTTTCAGATATTAGATTAGACTGTGAGCTTCTTGAGGGCCAAGATCATATCTTGTTTGTTTATCATTATGTATCTGAAAGAATGGCATGTGTTCTGCAAATACCAACACAATGAAAGAGAAAAGAAAGCAAA
This sequence comes from Galeopterus variegatus, assembly GCF_000696425.1. NCBI lineage: Eukaryota > Metazoa > Chordata > Mammalia > Dermoptera > Cynocephalidae > Galeopterus > Galeopterus variegatus. The sequence goes on along the minus strand of NW_007726233.1, from coordinate 943,654 downwards.
CTATTTCTGACATTCCATTGAATCTCAAGATCTCAGAATCAAGAGACATTAAAAACTATCTAATCCATCTCTTGATCTGGTGGTTGAACCCCATCTACAAGTCTACTTTCCTCCCCGGTGTAGCTTTTTAGGCTGTGATCCCAAGCTCTGCACATCCTCTTCTCCCAGCCAATAGCTTCAGCTAATATAATGATTCCACAAGGGACATGGCCTTGCATCCTTTGTGGCCCAAAGCTCAGCCAGCAGCAGCAGCAGCATTACTTGCCAGACACTGTGTTAATTCCTTTACCCACTCTCTCTTATTTAATCCTCACAAGAAACCTATGGGGAAGGTGTTGTGATTACAATCTCTACTTTAAGATGAGGAAACTGAGGCTTAGACTAGTGAAATTACTCTTCCATCATTATACAGCTAGAAAATGATAGTGTCACATTTTGAACTCATGACTGTCTGATTCTAAAGCCTGAGGTTTTACGCCCAACAGTTCTCCAAACATGATCCCTCGTTTGCGGTCTGACCAGTACAGCATACACTGCAGACATCAGCCCCTCATGCTAGAATACTACACTTAAGTCTGCCTACACCATCTAGGAAAACATTCTTGCCTGTAATGAAAAACAGATTTGTGCTTCTCTGTACTCTCCTGGAAATATAGCTTTGTGGCATTCTCCATTTTCATGTATGTTTTTCTCCCAGGCACTTCCATTCCATGGAGCTGTTGGTTTTAAGAAACCAAGACACATATCTCTCACCATTAAGATCTGACAAGGAGAGTGGGGTGTGAGTACCTCAAGGCAATTGGCATGTCACTGCTGTCAGTCAAGGATGGCTGCTTGCTGAGCAGATGACTCATGCCCTGAATGAAGCTGAAATGGGAGAGTTCTCTGTGCCTTTTCCATCCCCCACAATCCTGTGCCCATGAGATATTTCTCCATAGGGTTGCTACAACACTGAGAGACACACTGGGACCTGCAGACATTCTGACTGCAAAATCATTGACTCATTGAATCATCCAGACTGATTCCCTCACCATATAGAAGACACTGAGACACAAAGAGGGACAATATCACACAGCAAATTGCTGGTAATCATAGCTCTAGTAGAAGAGCCCCAGGCTTGAATTCTTGTCACCCATCAATATTCCCTCAACTAACGATTTGGCAGATAAGACTTACTAGGCAGAGGATAGGTGAGAAAGCTCATTTACTGAGCACCTGCTCTATGACAGTCACTGTGCATTTAATCCTCACTGAACATTAACGCTATGTTGAATGCTGATATTATCTTTATTTTATAGATGAGGAAATTAAAGGTCAGAAACTTAAAATAATTTGTGCATATGTACACAGCAGGGAAGTGGCAGAATCTGCATTTAAAACTAATTCTTTCAATTCCAAAGCCTGTGTCCCCTCCAGTAATGTTATTTCTGTAACTGAACCCTGCTCCTTCTCTCCGCAACTTTCCTCTCCTCTTCTGACTACTCCTCTGTCCTCTTCTATCTCTCTCTCTCCAGTGTCCCTTTCCCAATAAAAGGAATCACCATCCGCATAGTGGCTCAAATGAGAAACTGGCAGTCTTCCTTCTTGCAAACCCCGCATTGAATCAAGCTCCAAGTTCTATAACTTCTACCTCCTAAAATCTATCTGGTTCTTTCTCTCCCCACTGTCGCTATCCGCAATCACGACATTGCCATTTACCATCTGGACCACCTAGTAGCCTCCTAATTTACCTCCCTCTCTCCACTCCCCACACTGGAGCTACAGGGACCTTTTCATCTAACCATATCAGTTTTTTTTACCTAGAACTCACTGGTGGCTTTCCATCGCCTTTGGCAGAAAGGCCCAAACTCAGTCAGTGTTCGTGAGACCTTCTGAGAGCTCCTGTTTCTTTCCTTTTCAGGCCCCACTTTCCCCCTGCTGTCTGGGTTGCCCTCCAGCTATCCCACGTATTGAGAGACATCTTTGCCTGGCTAACACTCAGAATTCAGGTCTCAGCCTTAACTTCACTTGTGCAGGCTCACCTTCTGGAACCTTCTAAATCAGTTAAGCTCTCCCTTTTATACACTCCCCTGACACCCTTTACTTAATCTTTTGTCTCACTCAACAACTTCGTAATGCATATTCCATATTTATCTTCCCCTGTAGACCATATGCTCTGCGAAGAGTGAACTCTGGTATCCCCAGCAGCAAGTCAAATGCCTGGCACATGGTGGGCATGCAGTTAACACATGATAAGTGTATGAATGAATTAAAGAATTAACTCTCCAACTGAGAAGATGAGCAGTGTGTGGAAGCTGAGCACTTTTGCTACAGCCAGACTCCAATCCACCGCTTTATAGGCTCCTACACTTGGAAAACATAGAATCTGGATAGCCGGTGTGGTTTGTTTTGTGCTATTCAATACTTCTTTGCCTTCCCAAAATGAATGGTACTTTTGTAAACAATAGATGATGGGGAGTGGGTTTTTGGATTCATTAGCATCGGTTAACATGATGAATTTAATCACTGCATGGAACATATTAGCCACATTTTTTCCCTTTCCATTGCCAAATATTAAATGTGTGCTGGCTTAACTTCCTACTAATGGTCCTACTTCAATGATAAATAACCACCAGGTCAGCACGTGTGTCTGAGTGTTGGCAGCAGTATTTATATATAAACACAATATGCCTAGATATAGCAACTAGAACAGCAGAGTGCTTGAAGGGACTCTGGGAATCATTAAACACAACTGTCTTACTTCACAGATGTGAACACTGGACTTCCAGGTCAAGAGGGTAGATTATGAACATGCTAAAATTACTCCCTCCACAGTTCAAACTCATAGAAATTCTGGATAAAACAACGTCAACAACAAGATACATAACTCAAGTACGAACAGGGAAGGAAAGTTCCCTGTGCCAGAAATGTAGTGGTAAATGGAAGCTGAAGCTGAATTTGTTCCTGAGGGAACCCCAGTGGTAAATGGAAGCTGAAGCTGAATTTGTTCCTGAGGGGATTAGGCCCGACACTAGCTACAGGAACTGAAGTTTCAATGCTTGTGTTGGGAGGGAAGTGGGTCCCAAGATGCAGATTGATGTAGGGAGCTGAAGGTAGGGCCTAGAAGGTGGAATAGGTTTTCCATTCTTAAAAGAGTGTCCGGAAATCTCCAAGAAGTAGCCCCAGGTCATGGCCATAAGTTAGCCTATCCACCCTGGCTGAGGGTAGAAAAACAGCATGAGATGGGAATCCTAAAAATGTGTCTTACCAGACACAACTGACTTGTTTTATCAGTGTGGAAAACCAAAAGTCTAGAAACTAACACAGAAATAAATTTAGAGGAAGTGGACTCTATAGTGTCTGGTCAAGGACAACCATTAAAGTACCTTTGTAGGCTTCAAACAGGGAACTGGATGCCACGTTAGGGGATTTAGAATCCTTTATAGCCTTTGGAAGAACTCAGAGAACAAGACCAGGGAAAACCTGCTGGCTTTCAGGATATTTGGAAGTGCAGAAATAACACACAGACTGCCTGCAATGAGTTCAGTTGCTGAAGTGCTGAGGTGGGTGATAACTCTGGAGCAGGAGTCAGCAGTCTATGTCCTGTGGGCCAAATTTGGCCCATATTCTGTTATAATTTAGAATCCTTTATAGCCTTTGGAAGAACTCAGAGAACAAGACTAGGGAAAACCTGCTGGCTTTCAGGATATTTGGAAGTGCAGAAATAACACACAGACTGCCCGCAATGAGTTCAGTTGCTGAAGTGCTGAGGTGGGTGATACTCTGGAGCAGGAGTCAGCAGTCTATGTCCTGTGGGCCAAATTTGGCCCATATTCTGTTATTGTACTGCTGGTACAATTCTTTACCTAAGAATCTTTTTTGTATTTATAGAATGAAGTAAAAAAGAAGAGGAATATGCAACAGAGACTTTATATGGCCTGCAAAGGATAAAGTATTTAGTATCTGGTCCTTTACAGAAAAGATTTGCTTGACCCCTATTCAGGAGGATATTTGAAAGGTACTGGCAAAACCCCACCTTGTCAGTCTATAGATGCACTTGCATCTTTCTGCAGCAGCTGTGGCTAGAGAGTTACAGCTTCTTATGTTTTTTCTACTCTCCAAATCTTATTTGAGTGCTTCTAATTGCCAAAATCTACCCAAAAGATTCTGATATATGTAATTCTTACACTTTACTCCTAGATGAAGTAGAAAATGTAGAAAGATCAGGATAATACTGAGGTGACAATCTGAATATGAAACTCACAATCCAGTGTGAACATGGGAGAAAAACCCTGCATTAGATCACTTATTCAGAAGATGAACTTGTCTAGCAGAACTCTAAAACATAATTATAAGTCAATGCATGTAAGAAGGACTATGAACCCTCCAAAATGGAAAAATTTATGCAAATATATGAGGAACTAAAGTTAATATTGTGATCTGAAAAGGAATCTAATGCAAATATGCTTGAAATGTTCAAAGAATTAAAGAATGGCAACAATAAAAGGGAAGTTTTTTTAAATAGTAGATGTGAAAAAAAGAACTAACTAACCACTAAGATACCCCTTCACACCTACCTACTGTCCATGGAGCTTTGCTGAATAAAAAGAAAATGAATCTGTTAAATATTAGTAGGAATAGATGTAAAAAGTGTGATAAAAATAAAAATTGCTAACTTATTGATAAATTTAAATAAGTATTGAATCTAATATAAGGACAATAAGAATACAATATTCATATGAGTATTTTAAATAAGCTCATGAGTGGTTGGAGTAGGACATTGGGAGAGAGATGTTAAAACATGCTCGGCTCCACATCTCTTTTGAGGGCAGGATGTAGATACTGATTAACTTTAAGCTTTATTAGAAAATTTGAAACTTACACATGTATGTTAAAATCTTAAGGATAATTATTGAAAGAATAGTTCAATAAAATTTCTGAATACAGTATCAGAAATATGAGGATTAAAACCAACTTATTCTTCCAATAGAAGGTAAGAAAAGGGAAATAGCAGAGGACCTAGGAGCTCAAAGTCCTGGGGAAGCCAATGTCATGTAGCCAGATCATGACATGTCCGGCACCAAGCCCAGGGGACGTGACTCCCAGCTCATGGCTGTGTTATTTATACCAAGTGAATCCCATGGCCAAATTTTTGTGCTCCCAGAAAAAGTTAAGATGCAATTTGATGGAACAGTGAGAGAAAAAAATGGGCTTTATATTTCAATATGCTTAGTTTAAAATCCCAGCTATGCCATCCATTGGGTGTGTCATTGGGTAAAGTATTTCACCTCATAACTTTAAGTTCATTGTTTGTTGAATTAAAGTAGTAATAGCTATCTCATAGAGTTAATGTAAACTTCAAATTATTCAATATAAATTAAATATATGTAAAGTACCTGGTTTAATGCCTGATGCTTAGCACAAGCTCAGTAAATGTAGTTGGAGTTAATGGGAGAGGGGTTTCCAAAATAGAAAGAAGGATCTCAGTTCTGGAGTGGCAGTGTTGAACATTAGCTCCAAGGACTGTGGCAAACTATTATCCAAAAAAATAATAATAATTGATGATAAGGTGAGAAGTAAAGATCAGGAAGCATGGTGCAAAATTAATTAAGGCAAGGACTCGGAGTTGCGTTTGCAGATGATACAAGAGCTCTAGGTACTCACCTATATAGTGCCAGTTATGAGGCATGGGGACAGGTCTGATGGCTTAGCACAAGTTGACCCACAGGCCAATGGCCTGTAAAATATAATTTTAATGAAACCCAGCCACACCCACTTGTTTGCATATTGTCTGTGGCTACTTTTGTGCTACAGTGGCAGAACTGAGTAGTTGTATCAGAGATCACGTTTCCAGCAAAGCCTAAAATATTTACTATCTGGTCTTTTTAGAAAAAGTTGTCTGACTCCTGGCTTACAGAAATTCATATGCTCAGACACTCTGTGAACAGTAAAGTCAACTCTATGCCTTTAAACCAGACCAACTCGTCATGTAGCTGGATCGGTTATGATGAGCCCACACTACTTCCAGCCTGCTTAGTACAAGTGCCTTCAGCTCCCTGGCTTTGATCCCATCTAGTGATGACCTACCTTCTTACCTCTGGATTCATCTCTAATTTCTGCTCTGTGCTTACCTCTTGAAACTGATAGTTGAAACTTATTCCCTAGATTAATCTTTGAAACACCCTCAAGAACCAAATTGTATCCCTTCTGTCTCTTCTTTGTGTAAATGTCCTGTTTCACCTGAATCTAGTGCTCTATGAGAGAAGAGACCAGAATCCCTCTGAGAGCAAGGATCATGTCTTACCTTTGTTTTTCTCATAGTTCCTGACACATGGTAGGTCTTGAGAAAAAGTCTGTTAAATAAACAAGCATTATGTGAAGAGACAAAATGCAGACATTCACAGAGAACTAGCTGGCCAGGGGAAAGGAGGTAAGAAGGAAGGAATGTAGGGACTTTGGTTTCCTAGGAGCCAGTTAGTATTAAGAAATTGGTAGAAGGTGATATAGGAGCAATAGGAAGTATTCAGATCAAAGAGGACTATGTGCACATGGTGAGACATTCGGATGTGATTTTGAAGGCAACCAATGATTTACAGTCAAAGCTAGGACAGACTTTTCTTTACTGTGTCATGCTGTTTTGATGTCTCATGATGGGAAGGCAGGTGGATAGAAGGTGGCAGGGGTGGAGCCAAAAAAAAAGGAGACGTTTGAGGATCATGCCATCCATTGCCCACCCTGCTGGCCCTGTAGCTCTAGTTCCAGGCTCCCATGCCAACTGACTTCTGGTTGAGTTTGGCAATGGGAGGCACTGGCAGAAGGTTGGAGAGTGGGAGGAGGGAAGATGCTAGGGTGTTTCTACCCTCTCTTTCTGTTCTAGAAGGTGTCTCTAAGAGTGTCTGCCTCTCCTGTGGCAGCCCCTCTCCCTACATCCCCAGGTCCTGTTGGGTGCCACACTCTCCTGGGTTCTGGTGACACTATCATTTCCCTTGGTCCCTACATCTCTTGCCTTAGAGATGGAAGCATCTTCCTCCAGGTTCCTAGTGTCTAGGTATCCTCACCGCCCCATTTGCCCTTTGAACTCTTCTAACATGTTTGTCACCATGCTAAATTTTCTCCATTAAACTTCCCGGGTAGGCCCTGTTTCTGACTGGACTCAGATTGACAGGGATGAAAGAAGACAAGAGAACTTGCATTTACTTACCTAGGCATCCCCAGTATTTAGCATTGGCCTGACATAGAGCAAACACTCAGCAAATATTCATTTAATTAAACTACAAAACAAAATGAAAACTCTTTCCTTTTTCCCCCAATTCCTAGTAGCTAGGATGAAGGGAGAACAAAGATAAGTAAGTGTTTTCATGACTCCTAAAAGTGAAAGAATCACAGTCGGACAGGCTCACGTGCCAGAGGCTGCCACACATGCTGGGGCCATGGGAAAAACCCTCCCATAGGACTTGGTCTAGACAAGGTGGCTAGAATACAGAAGCCACTCCAATTTGCTGGGGAAGATCAAGTTTAGATAAAATGCCGGAACTTTGAAAGCCTTGTGGTTCAATCAGAAGACGGGATAGCAGTTAATAGCTGTGTAAGTCTTGGTAGGAGGTCAGGAAGAACTAAGAACAGCAGATACAGGCTCATGCTCTCCAATGTGGTATCCATTTCCTAAGCCCCCACTAATCCCTGGAATTATTATTTTTTTTTTATCAGCCTTTCCAGCACTTTGTGTTTTAATCAAACTTTCCCTAAGAGGCAGCAAGATACACTGGAGTGATTACAAAACTTGAGATCTAAAAACAGGATACTGGTTTTCACTTTGCTGCTTAATGAGCTTGTGAGCTTGGTTAACATATTAAACTCTTTAAGCTGAAGTTTTCCCATCTGTCAGATAGAGATTATAGTACCTACACCACAAGGGAATTGTGACCTCTAAATGAAATTATCTAATGTATTAATAAAAAATGTAGTAGTGTGGTTGAAGAGACATGCTATGAAGTCAGTTTTCATTTGGAGCCTATGTTCTGACGCTTATTGATCTCTCTAAACTATGGCTTTTTCCGCTTGAAAAATGAGGATGATAATAACATCTACTTGATAGTGTTGCTGTGAAGACTAAGATACATAATTGTCATAAATTGCTCAGCAAGGCACCTAATATCTTCTAAGTACTTAATACCATAAAAAAGCACCCTGATATAATCATTATATACAGTATGAATGTACCCAAATATCTTATTGTAGTCCATTAATATATATAATTATCATGGTCCAATAAAGAGATTAGTATGCTCAGCTTTGCACAGTTGAGGCACATGCTACGTGCATTCTTTAATCCTTGCAACTCCCCATAAGGTGAGCATTGCCGTCAATCTCATTTTAAAGATGTTTATGCTGAGGCTTAATTTGCCTAGGATAACATAGGTCATCCTTGCCTGGGATTACATAGTTAATGACACAGATCTGACTCTGACTACAAAATCTTTACTCAAAGATAATATGTGTACTACCCCTGAATTATTCGTTATTGACATAGCTGTTTTTATTAATATGGAAACATATATAGGGTGCCTGGTACAGATTGGTTATTTTTATCTATTCGTTTCCTACCTTTTATGTGTAAAGAAACATTTACTGCAATCTTTGATGTACTCTGTTGTGTGTGAGGTTCAAAGATCATTTTCTCAAGTGAATTAGGGTCATTTTTTATGTTGGTATGTAAACTGGGATTATTTTTTTACCTGGAGACAGAAAATACTTTTTTTTTTACATATTTAGTGCAGCATCTGATTCAAAATGGATATTTTTGAGAGCTTTTTAGTAAGGTAATATAATGTCACTTGTATTTTTTTTACAGTAAGCCAAGGAAATGGTTTAGAAAGACCAATGGACTTGATGTCCAGGAACCAGGAGTTTAAGTTCAGCTCTGTGACTCTGAGCACATCCCCACACTTTGCTGGGCCTCAGTTTCCTCATTCATAAATTGAGAGCATTGAGTGACATGACTTCTGGCACCATTCCAGTCTTAAAATATGAACACTATTTTGCCCACAATGTCAATATCTTTTATGATGATTATGGTAATAGAAGAAATTTACTTAACTGGGTACCTAAGTCTTCATTTGATAGCACCAATGCGGGCTCATAGCCTCTAGTACTTGGCTTGCAGTGAAGTGTTAGTCTAAAATTACAACTCCCTTAAATCACATTATTTCTATGTATTAAGCTGAACCCTAACACTTAAAGTTTGAAGTTTTTATGATTTTGGCTAGAGTAGACATCCTGTTTTCCAGGGAGAAGGGGCTTTAACATGCACTTCTCTGTAAATCTACTCTCTCTCAAAATCATATTTTGATGAGTTAAGTGCAAATGAATCAAAAACATACGGGTTTCATTTTCCTTGAAATTCACGTGGGCTAAAAGTGGGGAAGGAGAGAAAATGATGGGGGTGGGGAGAAACAGAAAGGGAGGGATTCCACCGAACAAACAGATCTGGCATCATTTTCTGAAACAACTGCCAAGCAGAGGTTGCACCAAATTCACTATCTCTCTGTGATAGCTGAAGGGTCTCTTATCTCCCCAAAGATTAGCCTCCAAATGCAGTGTGATGAGGGGAAAAGAACAATAGTTTTGGAATTAGCCCACAGTTTGATACATTTTCTAGCAGTGTTAATCTATGCAAGTCAGTTATCTCAAGAGTTTCATTTCTACAAATGGGAAAAATAACACCTCTAACACAGAGTTATTATGAATCTTATTAACAACACATACAGAGGTCCTAATAATGGACCTGAAACATAGTAGTATCTAGTAATCTAGTCTTATTCTATATCATTTGGCACCTATCCACCAGTGGAGAATGGAATTCTGGTGGAACCATCTCAGTTTAGGCATCTGTGAATGTACTTTATCGGTTCCACCCTCCTTCCACTTTTTATTTCCAAGTTCAATGAAAAGTCAACAACCTGTAAAAATAATTGTACGTGTGTGCTTTAGGAATACTGTGACTGCAAAATAGTATGTACACAAATAAGTGACACCTGGTGACAGCGAAAACAAGGAAAGAGGAAAATCTCCATTTTCTCTTCAGTTTGTGGTTAGGGCAAGTCCCAGGTATGGTTTCTTCTGAGCTGTTCTCGGCCGCCTCACACTTAGGCTTGCTCCCTGTCTCTTTCCATTCCCACAGCCAGTATCTTTCTACGTACACAAATAAGTGACACCTGGTGACAGCGAAAACAAGGAAAGAGGAAAACCTCCATTTTCTCTTCAGTTTGTGGTTAGGGCAAGTCCCAGGTATGGTTTCTTCTGAGCTGTTCTTGGCCGCCTCACACTTAGGCTTGCTCCCTGTCTCTTTCCATTCCCACAGCCAGTATCTTTCT
>NW_007726233.1:929950-933205 GCF_000696425.1 Galeopterus variegatus | reverse complement strand
GGCCGCCTCACACTTAGGCTTGCTCCCTGTCTCTTTCCATTCCCACAGCCAGTATCTTTCTAGCTGATTCCAGGGTTACCTTCTATTATTGCTTCCCTCCAAGGCCTTCGGATTGACTAGAAGGAAGGGATTAATTAAGGCCAAGACTCCTTCCCTTATCCTCTCAGGCTTTGGGCTTGGCTCTGTCCCTTTTATGCTAATGCTTAATCCTGTCCCCTTTTCCCATTCCCTCACCCCCATCCCCTTGAGGGTGGGAGGAAGGAAGGAGGAACTTCATAGTGTTGCTGCTGCTATTGGTTTCTAGCAGGTTAAAAGGGCTGAAGTTTAAAACTCATTTTTAAAACATTCTAAACCCTACACCAAATTGCCTTTCAAGGACCAGTCTTGTTCAAGTTCTAGTTCCTACACATACACGTACACTCTATGGCTTGGTTTCTTTGTCTTTCAAGTGAATTCAGTAAATCATGCTTACTTAAGTGCTGCATCCCACACAGCTGACACCATACCCTAGGAACTTGCTGTGGAGAGGCCCCAGATCCCTGACTTCTGGGAGGTGCTAAGGATCCTGTGAAACTAGCAAATGAGCCAAGGAAAGACCAAAACACCCACATAGATTACCATTTTCTTCTTACAACTCCAAAAGAACAAACTCATATGCATTTTTTTTCTATCTAGCCAGGAGAGAAGTTATTAACAATTATGATAATAAAAACAATAAAAAACAATTTCACCAACCCATTTCCTGAGCACCTACTATGTACTGACACTGCATAAAATGCTGTACATGCATCAGCTCTCTCAGTATTCTCTACTTGAACTGTGTGTTTTGTTCGTATGCTACAAGTGAGGAAATAGAAGCTCACAGGGCTGAAGTAACTTGCTCAAGGTCACACTGCTCATCAGAGCCAGGACTGGATACCAGGCTTTTCAGACTTCAGAGCATGTGTTCTTTCCACTGATGGAGGCAGCTGGAGTCCGTATTAGCTTTCTATGGACGGGTGGCAGATTAGAAAGAGTGAGGGAGGCAGGCAGTGGAGGTTCTTGGATGAGATGCCCAGGGCCTGAGCATCGGAAACCAGGGAGGAAGTCCAGGATCGGCAGTGGGCAGGGCCTTCAGCACCTGGAAGACTGAATGGCAAGCTTGCAAACAGGGTAGCTCCAAGATTTATGCCAAATAGCATCCTCACCTAGAGCTGCCAAATCGAGCCACCCCCACACAAAGGTGACTTTGTAAGCTCAGTTTCAAAACTAAAGGAAACAACAGCTCAATGACTCCTGGCCTAGGGCAATCCCACCGCCCGAAATGAGTCTCCCCTGCTCACCTATGCAGTTTCATAGACAACAAAAAAATTATAATTTAAAAAATGTTATTATTGACATCATTAATATAACATTATTGTGAATATCGTGTATTGAGCTCCTACTATGTGACCAGCAATGGATTAGCACTTTATACAGATTATTTAATTTCACTCTCATAATAAATAAAATCAATGTTGTTATCCCTTCAGAGGTTCAGAAGTTTGGAGCACTTTGTCCAGTTACTCAGTAACTAGCAGAATAAGAATTTGAACAGAAAGTTCTGAGGAATACATTGTATAAAACTGTGGGTATGAGGAACTAGGTATCTTGAATAACTGAAAACAAGTAACAGCAACAACGAAAAGCTATGGAAACAACTGCTTTACTTCCTCCCAAAAAGGACAACTCCATTCAGTGATGATAAATAATCAGCACAGCGATAAACAACTGGCTAAGAGTCTTCAGCACAGCCAGAGCAATTCTGAGATTCTCTGATTTTCTGCATATAAAGCAATTACCTCCAGTTCATGGTATCTAACAATCCAAATTCCTTTCAATTCTTTATAACCATAAATGGAGCAGAGCATGAGAGATAAGGGAAGAAACAGAGTATAAATTTATTACTCTCACCATTACTCAAGTAGATTTTAAAGTATGCTGTCATTGCTTAAACATTACCACCCCTGCCTACCTTTGTCTCCCTGCATGGACTGGCCACAACTTCTGCTTGTCATTAAAAAAACCCTTAGATGTCACTTTCTCAGGGAAGTCTCTTCTTCAGGGACAAATCACCTATTTCATTCCACCCGTCCTATACTATACCTGTCTATTATCAGTGCGACCATAGTACCTGGAGCTCACCTGCCATAGTGTCTACCATGTTGTTTTTATGATGTGTTTTCTTGTGTGGACTCTGCTCTCTTTGAGGCAGGGATTGACTTCTTTTTCTTTTGTTTTTTTTTTTTTTAATTTCTGGGCCTCACTTATAAATAAACAAAGGCATGAATTAATACATTCTTCAATAGGACTCAAGCCTGGTTTTACTGTTAATCTAGAACTCTGCCCTATACCAAACAAACCCACATCCATGCTTTTAAACTATCTATAATTTACGAACCATAATGTGGTAGGCAATTACGTGTGTATTCCTTAGGTCAAAAGCTACAATCCAGTGGCCTCCAAGAGCATTCTAATCAAGAATATGTACTACAAAGGTGATAAGCAAGCATCACATGTAAAAGGCCATAGTCCAGAGGCAGCTACTAGAGCAACAGCTTGAATCAATTCCAAGTGTTTGTTATTTTTAGCAAAGTAAATGTCATAAGTGTTTTTAATTGGTGAAATTGATGGTTAATTAGCATCATATATGTTAGAAATGGTCTCTCATTGGAGAAATACATAAGAATTGGCTAAAATATTTTAGAGATTTGTTTCACATTCTTACATTTGCACTCTCCTCACTTTGGCATAATAGGATATAATATTTCAGCAAGGCCTCTAACCTATACTTTTAAGAATGGTGCCATAGTCTAAATGTTTCTAACCATTGACTAAGAGGGATTCTGGATGGCTGGTGTTGACTATAAGGGTCACAGAACTCTGCCTCTGGAAAGCTGCTGTGTTTACCTTGGGGGGGGAGGGGTGCACCTTTTATTCAAAAAATGTGTTTATAGTACCTTGAAAAGACAAAGAGCTGGAACTTTATCAACTTTAGAAAACACACGTGTGAACTCTGGTGTCAGCCCGCTAATGATATATTTGTTTTGCAAGAAATGTTTATATGTACGGAAGAATCTGGTCTGAGATTACCTTCCAGTATAACCTGGTAGTGAGGTTACAAAGGAACACTGACACTTTCCCAATCTAAACTCTTTGAACCTATTATTTTCTATCAAAAGGATTCCAAGATGTGTGTTTGACCTAACTGGATTAGTCCATTTCTAACACATGAGC
>NW_007726233.1:927764-929700 GCF_000696425.1 Galeopterus variegatus | reverse complement strand
CAAAAGGATTCCAAGATGTGTGTTTGACCTAACTGGATTAGTCCATTTCTAACACATGAGCTCAGCATCTTGCTGTAACTAACCAATACAATTTGCACATATGAAGGAGGGTTTCTGTAAGAAGAAGTAAATGTTTATTCAAAAGGCATGGAAGCAAATTAGTGCCCCCACTGAAAACTGCCAGATTGTTTTAAACACAATCCAGTTCTGTCAGCTGAGGATTTTTACACTTGCTAATACAAAGCTCCTGTTGCCTTTATGAGCAACAGATTCAAGAGAATAAAAGTGGACTTCCTTACAAAATCTGGTCCTGTATTACATAAGTGACCTTTTATTCCCTATTGTTTTACAAAAGTGCTTTCAAAAGTGTCAGGAGCTAAAGCTCCCCTTCCCCCTCTCCCAAAAAAGACTTCCATGGCTACATGATAAAAACTTTTAGCTGCAAATAATAAAATCCACACTAGCTAATTGGAACAGAAAGAGTTTTACAGAAGTAGTATTAGATAACTGAATGTTAAATGGCAAAATGCAGGCAGTGGAGATGTTTGGCCACACCACAGAGGTGACCCATGGGACTTATCTAGGGCAGTGCTTCTCAAACTTTGTATGCACACAAATCTCCTGGGATTTGGTTAATGCAGATTCTGATTCTTAGGACTAGGATGTGGCCTGAGCTTCTGCATTTCTGACAAGCCCTTGCATGGTGACAACTCTGCTGATCTTTGAACCACACGTTGAGTAGTGAGATTCTTGCAGAATCCCCACTGCCATTGATGCCACCTGCCAAAGGACACCCACAATGCTAAGACTGGACTCTAGAATTTCTGCCTCAGTTTCCTCATTAGAACTAAACACCTCTCCATTTTCCCTTTCTAGAAGATTCCATCACCCTATTGGGTTGCCTCCTCCCATTGCCTCTTTTTCTAAAATTTGTATGTTTGCTTAGCATAACCTAGGTCACATATTGCACCTTAGCTCACAGATATCTAGGAATGCAGTTTTTAGATTTCCAGCCAGTGTAGAAAGATTTCCTCTAGGGGTATTGAGTGAACCAATCTGAAGTATTTTCTAAAAACACTAATAATTCTAAGAAAAATTTTAACGGCCAACATCTATTGCAAGCTAGCTATATACCAAACATTATGATAAGTTATTTGCTTGGACTATCTTATTTAATCTCCACACAAACTCCATGAACTAGAAATTATTATCTATTTTACAGATTAGGAAACTAAGAGACTGAGCTGGTATCCAACTTGCCCAAGATCATAAAGATCTGGATAGACAGAATTTGAATACAAGTCATCAGCCACCAAAGCCCACACTCACTACTACGCAATTCTGCCTCAAATAAGACTGGGAAGTCATGTTCCCTTCTTAGAGATGCACGATACACTGCACTTCAAAATCTCACGCAAACTCTACAGTAAACATTCTTGTTTAAACTTGCTTAATGCAGTGATTTCCAAACATATTTGGATATAGAACTTTTTTGTCAAGTAATATTTATTAACAATGGGCAGAAAATGTTCCACAAGACAAACTTTAGATAGTATAGTCTTAAATAATTCCTCGGCTGTAGACAGACCACAGTTCAGGATTTTAAGACAGACAGACTTTGCAGCATCACTTAATAACCTGGATAAGTAGGTCTCAAACTGATGTGTCAGAACCACCTAGATTTTCTATTTGGTAGGTCTGAAGAATTTTCCTTCCTAACAAGTTCCCAAGGGAAGCTGATGATGTTGATTCAAGGACCATGGTTTGAGAACTACTGGAATGGACACTGGGCAAGTCATGCTGTTCATCTCAGAGCTTTGGTTTCCTGTTTGTATTGTTATGAACAATAATGTCTACTTTGTAGAATTATTCATTAGCAAATGTGCAAGATACAGCCCTTGGTGCAAGAATAACAGTCACAAGTCAAGTAGAAATT
>NW_007726233.1:925856-926748 GCF_000696425.1 Galeopterus variegatus | reverse complement strand
TACAGTGGAGGAATTCAATGCATTTCTGAAAATAGATAAAATAATGCTTTAGAATAGCTCACAGACAAGTGACTATAATACACAGTGGCAAGGACAATAGCAGAAGTCCACCCAGAGTTCTATTAGGTCCGAGAGGAGAAAGACTCTCTCTCTGTGGAGTAGAAGTGTTCCCAGGAAATAGGTAAGACATATGAACCCGATGTTGAAATGTAAGAGCATTTCTCCTATCGGAGAATGAAAGAGAAGCCCATAAAAGGAAAAAACAGCTGCAATGGTCTTGCAGAATTTAAGTATGAGTTGTTATCAAAGAACAATAGGAATTGAAGTGATTGCCAAGAAATAAAAATAAAGTTGAGAATATAGGAGGGTGGGTACCAGTTTGGAAAGGCATGAGTTATATGCAAAGTTATATGTGGATTTTATCCTAGGCCAAAGGTTACTCACCCGAAAGCCTATGTTATATTTGCCAGACCAGATTTTGAATAATTTTAAGTGGCTTCCAAATATTAAAAATTGTGATACCTTGCATTAAAAAATTATATATATTTTTGCTTGTCTTGAATGATTGGAAGATCTGGCAATACTGGGCCCATTTCATATTCATCATGTATTCATGGCTAGTGCTAAGGAGAAGTTGACCTCTTCATTTGGGGTAAGCAAGTTTCAGTTTTCCACACATGTTCTTTAGCTTGGATTCATTCATTTATTCTTCATTCATCAGACATTTCTGAGTATCTACCATGTGTTAAATGCTTTTCTAGGCCTTGGGGAAACAGATACATATGTGTGTCAAAGTTCATAGCTGAGTGAGAAGGATGAGTGTTTAAATAAATAAGTTTGCCAGAGTTACCAGAGCATTGCTAGAACTCTCCACGGGTATGGGGGTGGGGGG
>NW_007726233.1:922419-924095 GCF_000696425.1 Galeopterus variegatus | reverse complement strand
TAGCTGAGCCCTGTGTTTTGAACTGCATTTCTCAAACTACCTTTCACAAAAATTCCTGTTTCCAATGACTTTCATTAAAAAATTGGAATTTCGTTGCCCAGGGGAAAAAAATTACAGTTTAAAGTCAGTATAGTTTAAAATCACCCTTAACTTTCTGATTGAAATCACCCAATTAGAGGCACTATGCTGTTTGAGACAAGTCACGAATCAGAAAAGAAATTATGTTAATTTTTTTAGATCTTGTTTGGGGATGGGAGAGTTGGGAGTGAGAGGTGAGGTGGGGAGGAGGGACTAATTACACTGGAAACAAGTCACAAATTATCCCTGCACAGTGGCTAGGGTTGGGCCCCAAATGTAAAGGTCTACAGGAAACATAAGCAGGCTGTCTGCTGGAACAAAACTCCTGCATGGAAAAGTCTCTCTGCTTCTGTGTCTGGTTTTTCTCACCCTTTCCTTTTTCTCACTCAGTAGCATTTGAGCGGATTTAGAGGAAAGTCTTAGCNGTTTGAGACAAGTCACGAATCAGAAAAGAAATTATGTTAATTTTTTTAGATCTTGTTTGGGGATGGGAGAGTTGGGAGTGAGAGGTGAGGTGGGGAGGAGGGACTAATTACACTGGAAACAAGTCACAAATTATCCCTGCACAGTGGCTAGGGTTGGGCCCCAAATGTAAAGGTCTACAGGAAACATAAGCAGGCTGTCTGCTGGAACAAAACTCCTGCATGGAAAAGTCTCTCTGCTTCTGTGTCTGGTTTTTCTCACCCTTTCCTTTTTCTCACTCAGTAGCATTTGAGCGGATTTAGAGGAAAGTCTTAGCATGTTGGGGACAAACATTTAGAATAAGCACAGAAACCACTACAGAGCACTG
Source organism: Galeopterus variegatus (assembly GCF_000696425.1). Taxonomy (NCBI): domain Eukaryota; kingdom Metazoa; phylum Chordata; class Mammalia; order Dermoptera; family Cynocephalidae; genus Galeopterus; species Galeopterus variegatus. The sequence goes on along the minus strand of NW_007726233.1, from coordinate 923,227 downwards.
AGCAGTGAGTCAGGAAACCTGTGGGCATCAATCTGTCTTCTAGAAAATCCCCCTCCCTTATCCAGCAAGCCAACTATGGTCATTCTCACCAGTCGTGGATTCCATATTCACAAAATTGTCTCTTGGTTAAAATATATTTGTAACCCCGTAGTCAATACTTGCAGTGGTTTCATGATCATTTGGGAAAACTGCAAAGGGCAGTGAATAATTTGAAATGCCCCACATGCACTCCCCAATGGAGATCTGAGGAAGCGATGCTCCTGCTTCTTGTCACAGCTTCATACTGTGAACAAGTGCCCTTTTGGCGGCCTATTAGTGCCATGTTTTTCACACTTTTGTGCTTTCTGTTAGTGATTTTGCTGTTTAAAATGTCCCCCAAACATAGTCCTGAAGTGCTGTCTAGTGTTTTTACCTGCAAGTAGGCTGTGATGTGCCTGGGGGGAGAAAATATGTGTGTTAGGTAGGCTTCATTCAGACATGAGTTATAGTGCTGCTGGCTGTGGGTTCAAGGTTAATGAGTCAACAGTATGCTTTAAAGAAGGTGTCTTTAGACAGAAACACACATAAAATATGTTTATGAATTGATTGGTTGATGAAGGTGTTTTGACCAGCGGCTCACAGGAATCTAACCCTGTACTTCCCCTGGGAGCAATGGTTTAGTATTTGCTAATTTGGTGTTTGCAACAACTTTATAGAACATAACTCCACAAATAACAAGAATTGACTGTAATTCATTAACAGCTCAAAAGCCTCCATCCCAGAGAGACTTTCCTTGGCCTCTGTATTTAAAGCAGCACAACCCCCCCCC
>NW_007726233.1:917565-922134 GCF_000696425.1 Galeopterus variegatus | reverse complement strand
CCCCCCCCCCCCCCCCCCCCACCCACCCCTGCCCCAAAAGCACTTCCTGTCCCCTCTCTGGGTGTTTTTCTCCATGGCACCGATCACCTTCTGACACAGTATGGGTTTTACTTGTTTGTTTGTTTATTGTCTGCCTCTCTCCTCTAGAAAGTAAGTTCTATGAGGACGGGGATATTTGTCTACTTAGTTCATTGCTCTAAGCTCAGCACATATAATAGTGAACAGTACAGAGTGGGCACATAAGGCATAGTTGAATGAATGAATGAATACACTTGTCAAGGCTTCCAGTAGGAAAGACAGTAAGCCTTGTTTCTCCTCCTGGCTCTATCAGTATCTTGGTGACTATATTACTTTAATTAAAATATGCATTTTAAAAAATTTATTCATAAAATAAAAGGGTCAATTCCTAGCATTTTGTGAATCCTTTTCTACTTTGGGAAAATGTGAGAAAAGCCATGGGTACTCCACCTAGAAGAAAAAATGCACGTTCAGATTTATATATAGCATTTTGCCACATGTTCAAATGGTTCAGAACCGCACTTTTAGTTTGTGGATCTCTGTTTAAGAAATGATAGTCCTGGACTAGAAAGAAAGAGTTCTCTTCTAACTCTTAACATTTATTTTCTTATCCATTCCCGAAGGAAAAAATCTCCTGAGAACTTACCACGTCCATGGAGTTGGGTTAGGTGATAACGGGAACAACACAGGAGGCATGTTAAAAAGTGAGACTCAACCTTCAGCCTCCATGGGACGAATACCAAAGAAAAGAGTTCCAGGGGGAGGGGACATACTGGGCAAAGATGCAGACAGGAAAAATGCAGGAGGTTGATGGGGAAGGATAAATAGTTCTGGTCTTTACCTGGGAGCCCCAGCTGGCTTAAATACTCTGCAGGTTGGGGGAGAAACAGGTCCTCATCTTTTGTCAGCCAAGTCACACAAGACCTGTCCTCATCTCTCTAAGCTTCGTTGAACCCTTATCCCCCATCATCTCCTGTCACCCTGAGACAACCAGGGCTCAGCCTTCAGGTGGCTGAGCGAGAATTGCTCGGTTTTCTTCTTTTCTCTCCTGTCATTCATTATGAATACACCAAGTACCAGGACTGTGCCAAATACTTTCACATATGTTGTCTCATTTCTTCACCCCTTTTTTCAGATGAGGAAGCTGAAAAAAGATAAAGTAATGTGTCTAAAGCCACTCATTCAGTAACTGGTAGAGCCAGCCTTAACAATCTATGTCCCCCGACTGGAATCAGTGTCCTTCCCACTGCACTCTGCTGCTTTTGTCCGGACATGTCTATTGTTCTTTCAGTGGGGTGGAATTTGAAAGGACATATTGGGAGGATGCAGTGGCAGGGATTTAGCCTGAAGGTAACTGGAAAGAGGTGATGGACAGACGTCAGGATGCTGTGCCAACTGGAGATGCCAAGTTGAGATCATACACCAACAGGAATGGACGGGGATTCACCCTGAGCTGCAGGCAATACTACACTGCACTGCTCTGCTCACATCTCATTCAAACATCTCCTCATCAGGTGTTTAATTATGATATCATTAAAAATGATAAATATGGGCCGAGCCCATTGCGCACTCGGAAGAGTGCAGCGCTGGGAGCGCAGCAGCGCTCCCGCCGTGGGTTCGGATCCTATATAGGGATGGCCGGTGCGCTCACAGCGCTCACTGGCTGAGCGCGGTGTGGCCGGTCTCAAAAAGGACAAAAAAAAAAAAAAAAGATAAATATTATTATCTTTAATGTATAGATGTGGAGACCGGAGCTGAGAGACGAATGGCTTGTTTGGGTTCTTACGGTGAATCAGGAGAAGACCCAGACTTTGGACCTCAGGGCAAATGACTCCACAGTACCCTTTTCCTACGATATAACACTGTGTTTCTGGTTTTAACACAGTCTTTACTGTAAAGAAAGAACTTTCCAGATGAACATTCCATTCTGCTCATAGGAAAATCTTGCAGGTTTAGGTTGAGCCAATTGATTTCAAATGGTTCTTTTGAGCAGATACCTCCACAACTCCCAATTGTCAACTTGCTTCATAGACATCTTCTAATTCCACACATCTCTCCATGCTTTTATATGAGGACATCTGGCTTTCCAACTGGAATTCCTTCTCTACAGTGAACCTTGATTGGACAGGAAATTAATTTTCTCCTCTCTACTTTGCATGCTTGCCAGCTGTCTCCTATATTTTCCTTTGCAATCTAGAGAACAGAACGTGCAAACACAGACCTTCTCTGGCCTAGTCAGTGACAAACAACACTGTCACCTGTTGGATGAACCTGAATGCTAGCCCTATAGAAGTCTCTACACATGTCTTCCCCACATCCTGTGCTCGGGTTCCATTAAACTAATTAGTATTTCCACATTCAGTGCATCAATATATCTCACCTTGGTGCCTCATTAATGCTATCCCAGTTCATCTGTGACTCCCTAACTTCAAGTCCTCTTGTACAAAGCTTTCTCACCTGTATTAGTCCGTTTCTGTTGCTTATTAAAAAAAAAAAATACACAGAACTGGGTAATTTGTAAGAAAATGAAATGTATTGCTTACAGTTTCAGAGGCGAGGAAGTCCAAAGTCCAAGGAACACATCTGATCAAGGCTTTCTTTGAGAGTGACTTCAGTGATGGCAAGGTATCACATTGCGAAAATGGCGTAGCAGAGATAGAGACTAACCTCCTCATTCATTCTCCTTTTAAAGCCCTCAGAACACACCCATGACCACCATTTTTAATCCATCTATTACGGCATTGTCCTAGAATCTAATCACTTCATCAATGCCCCACTTTTCAATTCCCACCCTCTTAACACCGTCACAGTGGAGGTCAAGTTTTGGGGGGACATTTAACCCAAGGCGTCAAGTTTTGGGGGTCATTTAACCCAAGGCATCAATTTTTGAAAACCCAGCTCAAATACCACTTTCTCCAAGTAGTATTCACTGATCTCCTCCAACAGATATTAATCTCTCCCTTGCACATCACTCTCAGCTGTGTACCTCTTATTAGTACCTTACATTATATTATCACAATTTATAAAGGTGTCTACCTGCTTATGGCAGACACTATATGGAATTAATTTTTGATTCCCCACAACATAGTGCCTTAAATATATGAGTTAAATGCACCCCCCAAAATTATCATTGTTATCATAATAGCTGTAATTTAAGGAGCACTTATTTTGAACCAAGTGTTTTTCATGCATTATTTTTATTTGTTATAACAACGCTGTGAAATACTTTTCATCAGTCTCATTGTTCAAGTGAGGAAACCAAGACTCAATCAGGTTAAAAAAGTTGTCCAAGATAACTCACTCAATAAGCCAATAATTGGAGGAGCAAGAATTCAACTGTATGATTCCAATGCCCTTTGATCTTGGCACTATAGTTTGGTACTATTGAAAATAAACTGTGGGTAAGTGAGGTACTGGATGTAGTCATCAAACTCTGTAATCCCTCACACCACTACCATCTGGAACAAAAGTAAGATCAGAAGAAAAAGTTCCTGAGTACCTTAAATAATTGGCAAAGAGTCCTTGTACAAAAGCCATTCATTTTGAGAAACAGTGAAGTATAACACTTATACATATAAGTTCTGGAGATGGATTGCCTTGGAGTGAAGGCTGGCCTTGCCACTTGCTACCTGGAAATCCTTGCAAAATTACTTAACTTCTCTGTATCCCATTTCTTCATTCGTAAAGTGGGCAATATTATCATCCCTACTTCCAAAGGTTTGTTGTGAGAATTAAATGACCTTTATGAACAAGGCAGTTAGGAATATTCTCAATAATGTTAGTTTAGTTGTTATTATTATTGGGCCTGCAGTCGCAAACTGTTGGTTTGTAGGTCCAATCTACATATTATTTTAACCGTAATTGTTCCACATACTATATTTTAAAGCAGTGATTTATTGCCAATATTTAAAATTTAAAATGGATGACACACAAAAAATTCAGCTTCCCAGCTTCCCTTGGAAAATCAGAAGGTCTAGCAACTCTCATCACCTATTCCTACCTGGCCATAATCTCCCGGTGCTGAGTAACACCCTGCCACATTTAAAAATGGTGTGTGCTCCCCAATTCATCAGCAATGCTCAGAATCCCTGTTGCCTTATGCTCAGCCACTTCTTTCATCTGTGTTTTGTGCTCTTGAACAAATAATCCCTTGCTAAGAACTAATTAGCCCTTGCTAAGAATGTTTTGAACTGTTATCTAATCCACCATATGCTTCAATGAGTTGTTATCAAACTTTCCAGTCCAAACACAATTTTAAACAGCAAACTGGGTGAACATTCATATTAGCTGGCTGATAGGAAAATGAGTGTTGGAATTGATATAGCTGATGTTAAGGAGAAAGGAAAACCCAACAGCAGACGTAGTGCTCCATCACAATAAAGCATCAAATTCAAAATGTAGCATCACAATGTAATATCATGTTATGGGAATGCTTGCTTATAAGGATGATCCCGCCCCCTGCCTCCTACTTTAAGCCCTTAGTCAAATATTATATCTTTTTTTTTTTTTTTTTTTTTTTTTTTTTTTTTTCCGTGCCCCGCAACGGGATCC
>NW_007726233.1:859350-917418 GCF_000696425.1 Galeopterus variegatus | reverse complement strand
CCCGCCCCCTGCCTCCTACTTTAAGCCCTTAGTCAAATATTATATCTTTTTTTTTTTTTTTTTTTTGTCTTTTGTCTTTTTTCCGTGTCCAGCAACGGGATCACAACCCTCAGTGTTGCCCCCGCGCCTCGCTCAGCCAGTGAGTGGGAACCGGTCTGTATGTGGGATCCGAACCCTCGGACGGGAGCGCCACCGCGCTTCCCAAGCGGCGCACTATCCAGTGCGCCACCGGGCCGGCCCCAAATATTATATCTTGATATTAGGTCTATTTATGTATCTCAATCACACTCACTCTCTATACTAAATCAGGAAGACTTTATTTCCTTATCTCACAGAGCACAATTTGAAAAATTCTATTATAGTCCTTGTCACCGTCTTCTCCACCAGACTGTGAGTTTCCGGAGCATAGGGGCACTGTACAATTTGTTTGTGTGCCATTTAGGGCTACGCAAAGTGCCTTGGAGTTATTTGATAAGTGTATATTTGAGTGAATTTAATTAAGAGAATTATTTAAATTTCATTTTCTAGACTACATAAGCAGAAGGTATAAAATATAATTTTTGGAAATATTTTAATAAAAAATAACTTTTTAAAAAGTGTTAGGCACATATGTGGGTTCAGTTTTCATTGTAAAAATTCATTTGCCCTTGAAACTAGACATGAGTTGACTTCTACTTTGTTTCTGGGTGGCATGGCATGTTGTTTAAACTTTAAATCAATTTTCTTATTTTTTAAATGTGCGTTTCTACCATCCATTATGTCTTATCTTGGACCTCACCTCTTATGAGAAGCCTTCCAGAACACCTAAGACTGGACTTAAGTGCCCTCCTATGAGCCCCATAGGCCTCATTCACTACCACATTGCCTTGAAATTGCTAGACTCTGACTTCTATGAAGGAAAGGCTTATGTCACATTCACCACAGGATCCCTGGAACAGACTAAATGCTCAGAAAATTTTTATTGACAGAAAAAACTGGATGAGCAAATCTACAACTGAGTGTGTATACTTCTAAGATGGTTGTTAAAACTCCAAAGTTTTATGTAAAGAGTCACACAAATTTAAGCTGTCATCATTATTATCCACAATATTGAATATGGATGGGGTGGCTGAGCTGAGAAATCTGGTTTGGCCATAACAGCTGCCTGTTGCTCCCATCTGTTGCTGTCCTGGCCCCAGTCCCTTCTCCCATGACATTTCCATGGAGCTTTCCTGAAGTTGACCCCATGCAGGCAGGGCTAGTGGGGTGTTTTGCAGCCTCACCAACCTAATTGTTCCTCATTTCCTGCGCATAAATGGTACAAGGTGTGGAGTTGCACCTCCCAATGTCCCAATTTCAATCATTTGTCTATATTAATCGACACTAATGGCTTTTACAAATGTAAGTCTTTAAGCTCCAGTAAGTTACATGTGTTCTAGGAGGCCATTGAAAGAAGGCAAACTCACTGCTCCTTCAGCTTCCAGGAAATGTTCCCAAATATCCCGAAAGCAGGGGCAGGGCCCAGCATTCCAAAGCCCTGTGCCTTTGCTCAGAGATCTCTCAAGAGATTGGATTGTTATTATTAATAATGTGTGACTTTCTCCAAATGAACGAACAAAGCCCTGCATGTTACCAACTACGTGGAAAAGACAGGCACAATGAAATTTGAATTACATCAGTTTGTACAACACCAAAATTGCATGTGTTTAACTTATTTATTTTTAAAATTATTTTTAAGGCATTTAACAGCACTAGATAAGATTTTTAAAAGATTTTTGTCTTTGAGCCCAAGACTTTAGAATATTGTGGCTGTTATCATCTTGGAAAAGTCACTGTCCATCTTTTTTTGTAGTTCTTGCATTCAGTATAATACAGTTTGTATTCTCTGTTTTCATTTGGTATTATACCACAAATATTTTTTTCTGGTTATAATTAGTTTTAGGAGCTAGTATTATCTACTTTAGTACATGTAATCCAATATCCTTAATCATTTCCTATTACTTAACATATAAAGATGACCAATAATTTAAAAAATAAAACCCCACAAATTTAGAAAGTAAGCAACAGACTAGGAAAAAAATGCACAGCAAATATGAAAGATTATGAAAGATTACTCACTCACCTTGGCATTAGCTATCTGGTCAGCATCCTAAGCCCTTTTGAGAACTCCCAAATAGCATTATTCTGAGAACCAGACATAGAAAGGCAAAAGTCTGATGATAAGAATAAATAGCAGGAAAGAGTTTTGAAAAACAACAACAAAAAAAAACCACTGCTTGAAAACTACTAATGCAATAACAAATGTGAATAATTCAAAGTCCCACAATTAAAAGGCAGTCCCCAAAACAAATAAAGAAAAATCTAATAATATATCATTTACTTAACACAATATCACTAGGATTAATTACCTGATGCAACTAGAGGACAACTCTCAAACTATAATGTCTTAGCCTGGATTCCCCCAAAAGTAGGCATTAAGACAAAGACTTGTGTGCAAATAGCTCATTTGGGAAGTGATTTCCAGAAGCAGGAGCGAGGAGCAGGGCAAAGGAAACACACAGAGAGACAACCAATATGAAGATGCATGATTGAGCTGGTGGCTACGATGGGGGAGTGATGCTTGATTCTGCCAGGACTTCTAAGGAAACTTCTAGAATGCATCTCAGAACTATTCTCTCAGGGGCTGAACAGAGGAAGAATTTATTCATTGGTTCTCAATTCCACTGGTCAAACATAACCCAGTGTGAATTAACTCATTTTAACATGGACATCTCCTTGCTTTGTTGGTTAAAATGACACGGCTCCCTATGGATTGAACTGCTTGTCACAGCAGCAGCTGAAGGAAGAAGTGGAGCTGAGAGGGTCTGACGTGTCTCACAAGAGGTGTCCAATATAGTCTATCTTTAGCATCACTCAAATTTGTTCATGCCTTTCATTATATTGGTCTTCTTCAAGGAGGTGGCTAGCTGCTGTTCTGCAAGTGAAACAAGCCAGATGCCCACAGCCACAGCTGTCCCAAGACTTAATTAGTATTCATCATCTCCTTCCTCCAACACCCGCTATAGATTTCCCTCACTCCTAGACAATACTGCAGCTGGTCTAGGCTGCTTTCCTGGGGGACTGCCCCCGAACTTCATCCCTAAGGGGTCTGAGTCCTTGGCTATTCTTGTGCGTTATTGTGCACACTGTTATGACCATGCATGGAAGTATCAAGAGTCACCCTAGTGAATCCTCTAAGTTCCTAACATACTTAGCCCTGCCTCCATTCTATGGCAACAACTCTAGCTCCTCCTTGTATTCAGGGTGATCATCCCCACCCATGCAGCAACACCTTTCTTTGCCTGTTGGTGCAATGATATGAGGAACACAAAATGACCAGGTGGAAATACAGTCTGAAGTTTAGTGGAAACCTTACTGTATCTGCTGGTGGAAATGTCCCCTAGGTTGGGCTCTAGGGCCTTAAGACAGCAGACTCTAGTGATCAAGCCCCCAAAATCTCATGCTGAAGGTCTGTATTCTAGGATCTATCTTGAAACCAACCGTCTCACATGAGACAAGCTCTTGTGTGTAGGTAGTTTGTTTAGGAAGTGGTTCTAGGAAGGAGGGGTGAGGAACAGGAGGAAAACAAAGGAGAAAAAGCCAACACAAGGATGCATAGTTGATTTGGCTACTGCAATGGTAAACAGGTGCTCAATAAGTGCATTTTGAAATTGTCACCCCAGGAGTTAAAGGGAAAAGTATTTATAACAATGCATAGTTAAGTTTTTCTTTTGCATAAAGCTAAGTCACTAATCATTGCCAAAATTCTCTTTCTTTATAACCCTGTATTCCCAGCATGTAATGCAGGCTAGTTTTATTTTATTGTCCAGGTCAAAGACATTTTCCTGTATCAGATGTCATTTTTTATTTTTCTTGCCCTGAACTTCTAAATTATTCTGCCTTGAATCTCCAGTATTGGATTTCTCTTAAGTTCCAGAACTTCAACAGTCCTCCTCTCTGTTTAATGTAACTTCCAACGGTTCACATGGTGTCCCTATTTCTAAAGGGGCTTTGCCTACCCCTCCTCTTGCTCTCCCCTTCCCAACCCCCACACATTATGAATGGATGTCATGCCTCACCAATCCCTTCCACCCATTAGTAGACCAGAACATACTATGATGATAAAAATCTTTGCCAGAAATTCCTGGCTACGATCACATGGAGCCCTGAAGAAACACATTTTATCTTTCAGATAGAGTCAAAGAAGTAGTAACTCCAAGTGGGTTCTAACTTCTTCCCAGAAATAAAGCATTTCTGGCTCAAGACAGCACTGGGGGGAGTCACAGACACAAGTTGGGCCTGTGCCACTTATCTGATGTGGTGCCTTCAGGGAACTGAATCTCTGAAGAGGTAAGATCATTTGTCCAGCTATAAAATGAGTGTGATAATCACATGGCCTTTTCTCTTTGTGTGCACAAAGAAAGAGAGAGATCTGTTTTCTCTTCCTCTTCTTATAAGGACTCCAGCCCCATCAGATTAGGGACCCACTCTTATGACCTCAGTTAACCTTAATTAACATCCTAAAGGCCCTATCCCCAAATACAGTCACATTGGGGATTAGGGCTTCAAAATATATGTATTTTAGGGGACACAATTCAGTCCACAACACCTCCTGAGCTTGTGGTATAAACAGTCACAATGGAAAAAAGACTTTCTTCAGATTCATCTATTGGAAAGAACCTTTCCAGTCTGTTCTTTAGAAGAAAACAACATCTCCCCCTACCCTACAGTCCTAACTTCTCCTCTGCTCAAAACCCCTCACGCAGGGAAGTCATTTGGCCTTTGCTTTTGTGGGGTTGCCCATCCCGGGCCTCCTGCTGATTTCACTGCTGGGCACGAGTTGCAGCAAGCGCCCCATTGTGTATGTCTCAGTCCGAGCACCTGAGCAGGCTCTTTCTGTAGCTCTTCCTCTGTCTGAGTTTTTGACTTTGCCTCTCTGTATCTTGTCTCTAGCTCCTGGTCTTCCTCTGCCTGTCTCCTCTCTCTTGCCCATCTCTTCTCACCTCTCTTCCTTCTCTCTTTTCTAGGTGTCAATACACTACAAAAAGCCTAAAAACACAAGGAAAATAGTGTGCTTATTTGACCTTTTTAGATTAACAATTGGACCTAATGTTTTAAATATGGAGATACTTCATCTGAAAAGGTATCTTGAGGTTGAAGAAAAGTATATTGAACATATTATTCAAAAAAGTTATTAATATAATATTTTAAAATAAGTTTTTTCTCTGTCTCCTGACTTTTGAGCATCCTAGAGGTGTCTCTGACTTCACCTCCCTTCCCTCCCCCTCTGTGGCATGCCTCTCTTTTCCTCTGTCTCCGTATGTCAATATCTCTCTGCTGCTATCTCTAACCTGTCCCTCGCTCTGTCATTATCTGTCTCTCCATTTCTTCATCATTATGACCATCCCCCCCTCTATATCCCCTTATCCCTCTCTCTTGTCCCCTCCCTTCCAGAGACACTCTCCATTAGCAGCTTTATCAGGCTGTATAATTTTAGCACAGCATTTTTGACATAAGAATGTTTCTAATTTCCTGCAGTCAGAACAATGAGGCTTAGAGGGGAGTATGGGGAAAAGTCTCCCATGAATGGAGGTGCTAAATAACCTCTCTCACTGATAGGGTTCAAAAAATTGGGTCTTCTCTTCACGATCTTTTAATAGAGTGGTGTGTGTCTAGGCTGGTCATGTGGACCCAATTCCCAACCAGATGGGAGACACACTTATTAAAGGCAGTTGGGGCCCTACAAAGGGTTCTCAAGCAAAAGCCAAGAGCTCTGCATGAGAAGCACAGCCCTAGCATTCATAGACTGTCTGATCTCCAGAAAGTTTCTTGACCTCTCTGGGCTTTAGTTTCCTCAACTCTAGAACTAGGAAGTGGGACTTTTACAGTCTTTAAGAACTTTCTGGCTTTGACTTTAAGACTATGAGTCTCCTTCATATAGTACTATACTTAAAATACACACATATATGTGTGTGTCTGGTAAATACAGATGTCAGCTTATATGTGCATAGAACACATGCAAATATATGTGTGAGTGTGTATGTACATAAGACATACACATGCATACATACACATTGTCTTAGTCTGTTCAGTCTACTCTAACAAAATACCTTAGAATGGGTCATTTATAAACAATAGAAATTTATTGCTCACAGTTCTGGAGACTGGGGAGTCTAAGATGAAGGTACCAGCAGATTTGGTGTCTGGTGAGGGCTTGCTCTCTGTCTCAAAGATAGCACCTTCTTGCTGTGTCCTCACAAGGTGGAAGGGGCAAAGGAGCTTGCTCAAGCCTATTTTATAGGGGTACTAATCCCATTAATAGGGATGGGGCCCTCATAACTTAATCATCTCCCCAAGGTCCCCACCTCTTAATACTATCACATTGGGTATTAGGTTTGAACATGTGAGTTTGGGGAGAACACAATCATTCAGACTATGACATTTTACCCCTGTTCCCCCATAATCCATATCCTTCTCAAATGTAAAATACATTGATTCCATCCTAATAGTCCCCCAAGTCTTGTTCCAGCACCAACTAAAAAGTCTAAAGCCAGAGTCTCATCTAAATGTCATCTAAATCAGATATGGGTGAGACTCAAGGTATGATTCATCCTGAGGCAAACTGCTCTCCAGCTATGAATCTGTGAAATCAAACTTGTTATGTGCTTCCAAAATACAACAGCAAGACAGGCATAGGATAGATGTTCTCATTCCAAAAGGAAGAAATAGGAAAGAAGAAAGGGGTAGTAGGTCTTGGTCAAATCCCAAACCCAACACAAACATTAAATCTTAAGGCTACAAAATAAACTTCTTTGACTTGAAGTCCCACCTTCTGGACACACTGGGGTGAGGGTTGGACCCCCAAGGCTAAGGGGGTCCTGCCCCATGGTGTTGCTGAGCACAGCCCATGCTGAAGCTTATTCTGTAGCTATCATGTTTTGGAGTCTTGTGCCTGTGGCTCTCTCAGACTGAAGCTGTGTGCTGGTGGCTATTCCAGTCTGGGATCTTGGGGATGGCTTCACCCCTACAGCTCCACTGGGCATTATCCTCATGTGGGCTCGCAGCAATGGCCTTACCCTTGTGGCAATTCTCTGCCTGGGTCCTGAGGCTCTCAGGGCATCCTTTGAGATCTAGGTGTAGGTAGTCATGCCCTCATAGCTCATGCACTCTGCACCCTGGTGGAGGTGGCACTGCCTGAACACTGTTAAGATTTACCATCTATGCCTTCCAAAGGGACAGTCTGAACCACACTTGGGCCCTCTTGAGCCACAGCTGGGGTGGACAAAGAGTGCTACACCAGAATGTGGGGAGTGGAGCCTTGAAATTGTTCTGTTCCCAAGGCCCTGTGATATGCAGGGCAGTCCCAAAGATCTCAAAAATACTTTTAGGATCATTTTTCCATTGTCATGATGAATAGAACTAGACTTTCAACCATTCAGACTCATCTCCTTATCAAAAGACACTTGGGCACACCCTTGATGTTCTTTCCTGAACACACTTTTTCATTCTTCACATCATAGACTGGCTGAGAATTTTTCAAATCTTTAAGTTCTGCTTCCATTTTGATGATAAATTTCTTTATTTCTCTTTTCTCACTTTTACCATAAATAGTCAAGAGAAGACATGCTGCACCCTCAACACTTTGCTTAGATATTTCTTCCACCAAATATCCTGTTTTATTGCTCAGAAATTCTACCTTCCACAAAGCACTAGGACACAAACACAATTCAGCCAAGTTCTTTAACACTTTATAACAAGAATTGCTTTTCCTCTAGTTTCCAATTACATGTTCATCACTTCCATCTGAGACCTCATCAGAAGGGCTGTGAAGGTTAATTCTAGGTGTCAACTTGGTTAGGTGAAGGAATGCTGAGAAAACTGGTAAAGCTATCTTTTTAGGTCTGTCCATGAGGGTGTTTCCAGCAGAGATTAGTATGAGAGTCTGAGTGGCCTGGGTTGGAAAGACCCACCTCAATGTAGATGGAAACCATCCAATCTGCTGGGGGTTGGGGGAGAACAAAAAAAAAAAAAAAAAAGAGGAAAGAAGTGAAGCTCTCTCTCGATCTGCTGGAGCTGGGATACACTCTTCTCTCCTGTCCGTGGACATCAGACTCTAGACTCTTCAGTTTTTGGGTTCCAGAACTTATACCAAAGACACCATCAGCTTCCCTGGTTTTGAGGCCTTGGACTCGGACTGAGCCACATTACTGGCATCCAGTTTATAGACAGCCTATCGTGGGACTTTTCTTCATAGTCACGTGAGCTAATTTCCCTAATAAATCCCTCTCATATAATTATAATGTATTCTATTGATTCTATCTCTCCAGAGAACCCTGACTAATATAATGGCCTTTACCATCCTTATTTCTACCAACATTCTGATCATGATTACTTAAGTAATCTCCAAGAAGACTGAGGCTTTCTCTATAGCTCTCCTCTTCTTCTGAGTCCTCACCAAAATCACTCTTAAAAGTGTAAGCTTTTACTATAGGCAATATAGGCTTTTTCTAGCATGCTTCTACAAATTCTTTCAGCCTCTGCCTATTACCCTGTTCCAAAGCTGCTTCCATATTTTTAGGTATTTGTTACAGCAGCACCCCACTTCTTGATACCAATTTCTGTCCTGATCCTTTCAGGCTTTTATAACAAAATAATTTAGACTGCATAATTTAGAAACAACAGAAATGTATTGCTTACAGTTTGGAGGCTGAGGGATTCAAGATCAAGGTGCCAGCAGATTTGGTGTTTGATGAAGGCCTCCTCTTTATAGATGGCACCTTCTACATGTCCTCGCACAGAAGAAGAGACAGAGAGCTGGGCATTAATCCTATTGATGAGGGTGGAGATTCATGACTTAATCACTTCCAAAAGGTCCCACCTCTTAATATTATCACATTGGGTATCAAGTTCCAACTTAAGAATTTTGAGGGACACCAACATTCAGACCATAGCACACATGTTCTTTGGAGGAAACGCTCAGGAAAGCCATTCTGGGACTTTTTTCCTACAAGCTACAATGGATCTTGGGTATGGGGAAGCTTTACTCCTCCCCACAACCGCTGGCCCCCAGTACAACACTAAGAGTAAAGAAAGAACCTAGAAAACAGATTACAATGAAAGCAAGGTTAGGATATAGAAACTTTGGAGGTGGTATTTTTTGGTTTTGTTTTATAAGAAAATATAAATATTATACTAATAGACTAAATAGATCATATATTTGAATCCGGATTCATAAATATTTTAAAGTTTATGTTTATTAAAATGCTAATAATCCACTAGAATGTGAAAAGTAAAATGAAATTAGCAGATTACATTAGTGGATAGTGTTTGCAGAAAGAAATGTGTTCTATAAACTATTTACTCTTTGACTAAAAATGCACCCATATATGGATTGGTCACATTGAGTGTGCGAAAGCTAAATTTCTAGGGCCCTAGTGAAGTAATAACATCATTGATAAACTAATTACTACATGCCCACCAAGTACTTGAGTTTTAAAGAAGTCAGATGTGGTTCTAGAGACATACAATAAACATGTAAACATATGTAAACAGTATCATGAGGTACTATGAAGGAAAAGAAAGGAGGGTGATACAGTAGCAAATATCGGTGATAAGGGAGGGGAGGATTTGACAATCTGATCCAGATGAGATGTGCTCCTGAATGCTTTCCTCCTCCTGCCATCCCAAGGACAACAGGAAGCCTTGCTTTATATAGATCCTGCTGGCCAGTGGGCACAGGTGGCTGAAATTCAGCTAACATATTCAGCATGCCCTTCTTATCTATTCTTTACAGAGGGCACAAAATTTTACTTTTATTCTCCCAACCACCTCGTGAGGTAAGTATTATTGTCTTCATCTTACATGTAGAGGGATTACAAAATTACATTCTGATTCAGATGAACAAAGAAATATGGTGCATTTTCTTCTTGACTTTCAAGTGTTTAACTATTAATGAGTCTTCATTTGCTCAGTAGTTAAGAGGAGAAAATCTAGTGAGCTATACTTATATCCTATGCAATAATTTAGCAGTCCCTTTGGGACTGTTCAGCTTTCTTTAGGTAAAATGTACTCTCATGTTTAGGCTCCCTTCTCTTGCTCTTCTTTAGATTGGTGTCTGGTAGGTGGGCCTTAGGCAGTGAAGTGGAAATAAGGGCTGTATCCATGGGTGCTCTAGGATCATTTTACTGTTCAGCTTTCTTTAGGTAAAATGTACTCTCATGTTTAGGCTCCCTTCTCTTGCTCTTCTTTAGATTGGTGTCTGGGAGGTGGGCCTTAGGCAGTGAAGTGGAAATAAGGGCTGTATCCATGGGTGCTCTAGGATCATTGGTGGCCTCTTCTGTGGAGGGGCCATTTGAAGCTGCTCCCTGGTCTGGTCACAGTATTGCTCATTGGCAACTGCTCCAGTGACTGGGCATTGCCCTGTCCCTTGCTGCTGAAGGCTGCAACTGGGCAACTCAAGATCTCTGTGAGTGTGCGTGTATGTGTGTGTGTGTGTGTGTGTGTGTGTGCAGTCTTTCCCCTCATCCCCCCAACCCTCATCCTCTTTGCTTCAAGGGCCTGGGGTGCTTATTCACTAGCTCCGCCTTCTCTCTGACCTCTCAGGTACTGCAGGTGCCTCACTTCCAGTCTGTGCATTGCTCTCTGCCCTGTCCCTGACTCTGGTCCCTTGCTACAGCGGGTCCTACGGCACACTTACTGCCTCTCAACTCAGTGACTTTCCATGCATCCCTGGGGTCATGTGGTAAATTTGAGGCACCTGATCATACCACACAGGAAATGTCGGTGACTTGAAAAAGCTCAATTCTGGTCCTCCCTCTGCCTCTCTCTACTATACTAATGCATTTGCTCTGTACCTCCTTTCAAAGTCCCAAATATAAAGCCAAGAAGAGTGCCCCTCGTCCATATCACTCACCTAACAACTACCACCTCTCCCCCATGTTGGGCTGAGATGCAAAGAGAGGTCAGCACACACTCCACCTGCCTCTCCTATCTGTCTCCTCTCTTCTCACAGTCTCTTGAGCCAGAGAGACAGACTTTCATGATTCTCACTTCCTACACATATACCCTTCCATCTTAAGGCAGCAAGCCTCTGGGCCCAGTTGCCACAGGTGGAAGGCATAATTTTTCTACAGTTGTAAAAGAAACTCTATGATCTAAGATGTTCAAGCTTGGTACTTACTATGATGAGGGAATTTTTAAAACCTCTGGTTTCCCCTTCTTTCTTACTGTAAGTCCCCCCATTGTATTCAGAGCCACAATGTGCCCAATTAAAAATGTTCTCCTTCCCTGACTCAGAGGTTACTAGGGCTGGTCATGTGACCAAGTCCTAGCCAATGAGATGTGAGTGGAAGCTGTTGGATAGGGTTTTTCCTTTTCAGAAAGGAAGAGACTTGGCTGGTGTTTGTTTTCTGGTTTATGTTCTTTTCCTTTGCCCTTCTTTCTTTCAGGAATACAGACACAATGCTTAGCAGTCAGTAGCCACTTGTAAGCACTGAAGATGGTAATGGAAAAGGTGACAGGAGTCTGTGTCTGTCATGGTTCCATCAGAGAAGCAGAGGCAATGGGGGATGATTAATGAAAAATAGATATTCAATGACATTCTTCACAGAAATAGAAAAAACAACCCTAACATTCATATAGAACAACAAAAGACCCCAAATAGCCAAAACAATCCTGAGGGGGAAAAAAAAAGCAGGAGGCATAACATTCCCTGACTTCAAACTATACTACAAAGCTATAGTAACCAAAACAGCATGGTACTGGCATAAAAATAGACACTCAGAGTAATGGAACAGAATAGAGAACCCAGAAATCAACCCACATACTAACAGCCAACTGTTCTTTCACAAAGGCACCAAGAACATACATTGAGGGAAAGACTACCTCTTCAAAAAATGGTGCTGGCGGGCCGGCCTGGTGGCACACTGCTACAGTGTGCCGCTTGGGAGCGCGGTGGCGCTCCCGCCGAGGGTTCGGATCCCACATACAGACCGGTTCCCGCTCACTGGCTGAGCGAGGTGTGGGAGCAACACCGAGGGTTGCGATCCCGTTGCCGGTCCCGGTCCGGTACGGGCGCGACACTGAGGAGTGCGATCCGTTGCCGGACACGAAAAAAGACAAAAAGGAAAAAAAAAAAATGGTGCTGGCAAATCCATATGCAGAAGAATGAAATTGAACCCGTACCTCTCACCATATACCAAAATCAACTCAAAATGGATTAAAGACTTAAATATAAGACCTGAAACTTATTATAAAACTCCTGAAAGAAAACATATGAGAAACACTTCAAGAAGTAGGACTGAGAAAGACTTTATGAATACGGCTGCAAAAGCACAGGCAAAAAAAGAAAAAAATAAACCAATGGATTTATCAAACTAAAAAGCTTCTACACAGCAAAAGAAACAAGAGAGCGAAAAGACAACCTACAGAATTGGAGAATATATTTGCAAACTATGCATCTGACAAGGGATTACATCCAGAATATACAAAGAAATGAAATAATTCAATAGTAAGAAAACAAGAAACCCAATTAAAAAATGCACAAAGGAGCTGGACAGACATTTCTCACATGAAAATATACAAATGGCCAATAGACACATAAAAAGTGCTCAATTTAATATAATAAGTGCTCAACTTAATAATTTAATTTGTGAACAAATTAAAGGTCCTAATTTAATTCTATTTGTTTACAAATTTAACTGTTGTTTACACTTTTCTAATTTAATTTTTAAAAGTTTAATTTGCCAAGTTAAACAAAATTTAACATATTACCTTTGGAAGATTCATCTTACCTCCTGGACTGCAGTTTTTTGTTGTTGCTGCTGTTTTTTTAATTTACCATTGCTTTAATGCATTTTAAAATTTATCTACATTAATTGGGAACAAAGAAACAAAAATAGACATTTCTTTGTTTTTCATAAACAATTAATGTCCATATTTGCTAAAAATCTCAAGCCATTATTTTGCCTTCTCACACATATAATACATACAAAATTTTTCTGAAATAATAAAGGTCAACAAATTAAGTATCTTGAGAGTAACATAACCACATACAGCTGCTATTCTCCTGACTTCCAGAAACAAAACAAGAACTGTTTTATCAAGATGCTCAGCATTTCCTTTTGTTAGTATTATGGTTTCAGAATTATAATCATCTGCCAGTAATAATTTATAGGTTCAAGTTGATTGTCTACAAATAAAATATTGCTGGCTCTGGTTTGTGAGTTCACTCAGCATCAGGGAAATGCAAATCAAAACTACACTGAGATATCATCTCACTCCAGTAAGACTGGCTATTATCAAAAAGACAGAGAATAACAAATGCTGGTGAGGATGTGGAGAAAGGGGAACCTTCTACACTGTTGGTGGGACTGCAAATTAATGCAGCCATTATGGAAAATGATATGGAGGTTCCTCAAACAACTACAGATAGAACTGCCATATGACCCAGCAATCTCATTACTGGGTATATACCCAAAGGAACAGAAATCATCATGCCAAAGGAATACTTGCACTCCCATGTTTATTGTAGCTCTATTTACAATAGCCAAGAGTTGGAATCAACCTAAATATCCACTGACAGATGATTGGATAAGAAAAATGTGGTATATATACTCAATGGAATACTACTGTGCAATAACAAACAATGAAATTCTGCCATTTGCAGCAACATGGAACTTAGAGAAAATTATGTTAAGTGAAATAAGTCAGGTATAGAAAGAGAAATACCACATGTCCTCACTTATAAGTGGGAGCTAAAATAAAGAAAAAAAGAAAAGAAAAGAAAGTAAGGAAAAAATAAAGAAAAGAAAAGAAGGAAAAAATAAAGAAAGAAACAATCACAATAATATGCTAAACTTTCAAAAAAAAAACAAGAACAGAACTGTGGTTATTAGAAGTGGAAAAGGGGGAGGTGGAGGGGAGTTGGTGAGAAACTAGTCGAGGGATACAAAGACTTATTATGTTTTGTAAACATGAGTATACTAATTATCCTGATTTGATCACCACATATTGTACACATGTATTGATATTCGATTCTGTACTCCACAAATATATAAAATCAATATAAATAAATAAATACATTTTTTAATTTTAAAAAGAGATAATAAATACGTTGATAGATGATAGATAGATGATGATAGATAGGTGATAGATGACAGACAGACAGACAGATGATCAATGACAGATAAATAGATAGATTGCAAAAGATTGGTGTCTGCAATTGTGGGCACTGTCCAGGCAGGTCTGAAATCTGTAGGGCAGGCCGTCAGGAAGGGCAGGCTGGGAAAGACTTTATGAATTTGACCCCAAAAGCACAGGCAAAAAAAGAAAAAATAAACAAATGGATTTATCAAACTAAAAAGCTCCTACACAACAAAAGAAACAATTGAAAGAGTGAAAAAACAACCTACAGAATTGGGGAATATATTTGCAAACTGTGCATCTGACAAGGGATTAATATCCAGAATATAAAAAGAACTGAAACAACTCAACGGTAAGAAAACAAGTAACCCAATTAACTGTTACTGTGGGGCACAGGATGAAGCTGGAGTCCACTGGTGGAATCAGGCCCACCCGGATTATCCAGGATAATCTCCCCTACTTAAGGTAAACTGAGTATCGAATTCAATCACATCTACAAAATACCTTCACAGCAACCTAGATTAGCATGGATCAAATAACTGAGCATGATATCCTAGTCAAGCCGACACACAAAATCAACCATCCATCACAGGGTCCCAAACAGCTGTGTTGCCACCACACTTGCTATGATTTGTTATGTGAGGAAAACAAACTTTATTGTTAAGTTTGCTCTATGCAACCAAATGCAAATCCTAACTGATACATTCTTTCACAACAAAAGTCAGTTTTAAACCTTTAACTTGCTATGAATTCCAACAAATATGTGATGCTGAGTCAAAACTGAGCAATAAGTGTTGTTTAAGGAAGGTGCTATGCTTCTCTCCAAAGCTCTGAAACCGATTGCTTCAAAGAGTGAGAATATCCACAGATTTACAAAATATGAAAATACACTGAAAGTGGTTGACAGAAAACTATCCTTTTTATAGTACATATATAGAAAATAAGTAATTTGCTCAAGAATGGAACCCAGACCTGCCTGAAACTAAAACCTATCCCCTTTCTGCTACACCAAGGTAGGAGCAAAATTCTCTGCTTGGCTGTCTGTGGGAAAGAGGACCATCAACAAAAGCATTAGGTCAATTTGTTTAGAGCCCCATCCCATATTCATAAGAATGAACATCATAAAAACTGCCAGTAAATCAGATTTATTCAATATTAATTTGTTCTCACCATTGCTACTGAAATTGAAATTCCAGTCTTTTTATATCTTAGGCAAACCTATGGCTGTATGAAAAACAAGAAAAAGAATGAAAGCTGGTAACTTCTGAAGCGAGCTGTCCAAAACCCGAAGATGTACTTTGAGTCAGTGGGACAGGACAGGACAAGTGGGTCAGCCAGTGCTTCGGCATCTGCTTGTGCCTGTGCAGTGAGCGTGTCAAGATGGGACTATTCATTTGTGCGCATCAACATGATTTTGAAAATGTTGGCTGTGATCTGCTAAGACAGCATGTACCTGCTTCTCCCTTTAAAGACCCCTGATGATAAAGATTCCTTGTATTTTTATAGTTTTATGGGATCTTCTCTCTTTTTGCTCACTCAGTGCCCCAAATAACTTTAGGAGGTTGGCAGGGTAGAGATCTTGGGCCTCATTTTATACATGGGGAAACAGCTTCAAAGACACAAAGTGATTCACCTGAGTTCACATGGCAGGCAAACCACACCCCCTTCCACGATCCCTGGAATATTGATTTCACTTTGAGGAGACTGAGCTTGTTGGCCTGGTTGTTATCCTTTAAATGCCATTAATTTGTGTATGAATTGCTCCAAGGCCATAGGTATTTTCAGGCCCTGTTACTCCTTGAACCAAGACGGGGGCGTGGCGAGTACCCACTGAGTCACTGATGAGGTCCCTGTGGTTAGTCAAAAATGGTGGGAAGAAGAATAAAAACTTACCCTTTTCCAATAGGTTTAAATAAAAGTAGACCTAACACAAAGAGTTCAAAGCAAAAGATTATCTTAACATTTTATTTCCTTCTGATCGCGTCTCAGAAGTAGGTAATAATTATTAGCATTTGCATGGCACTTTACAATTATTGAGTGCTTTCAGAGGCACAATTGCAATCCATGAATAGAGAACCTGACTTGTGTGTGGGGCTGGGGAAGACTTCTGTGAAGCAGCAACTTTTGAGCTTGGCCTGAAGCTAAAACCCATCTCCTTTACAATATATCAAGATATTAGCAAAAGTCTCCTCTTGGCTGCCTATGGGAGAAGATCTTTCAGAGGCACAATTGCAATCCATGAATAGAGAACCTGACTTGTGTGGGGGGCTGGGGAAGACTTCTGTGAAGCAGCAACTTTTGAGCTTGGCCTGAAGCTAAAACCCTTCTCCTTTACAATATATCAAGATATTAGCAAAAGTCTCCTCTTGGCTGCCTATGGGAGAAGAATCATCAACTGTGCTCTCAGGTGGGTTTGTATAGAACTCAAATTCATAAGAATGATCATTATAAGAATTTCCTCTAATATTTATTTAAATTCTATTTATTCACTATTTATTTGTTCACCCATCTCTATTGAAGTTGAAGTCTCAGCCTACAAACCTTCTTCAGAATAAGTGTAGGCTAATCTGGGCTGTGTGAAAAACAAGATAAAGAAAGCAAAACCAGAAATAGATAAGAAAAAACATGTGTGTGCTTTAGGGGAGCGAGAGTAGGGTGTCCAGGATAATGAGGGGCGACTTCAGAGGGAGCTTAGCCCAATTTTGAGTGCACAGTAGGTACAGTAGGTATTTTGAGAATATACAAAGGGTCCTTCAAAAAGTTCATGGAAAGTATTAAATTTTAATTCGATTTTTATGAACTTTTTGAAGTACCCTCATATATATGCGTGCTGTATTTGATGTGAATATATATAAATATAGGTATATACACACACACACATCAATTCAATTTGGATTCAATTGAATACATACCACAGTACTTTGTGCCACTATACATCATACTGTTTGTACGTCATAAATGTTTGTTAAAATAAATCAAAATACATCTTCCTTATTTGGGGTATCACATGACCTACTTCTATTGCCATCTCCATACTGAACACAGATGTCAGCACATAGTAAGTAGTTTGATAAGAATGTGATCAAATGAACTGAATTGATCCCTTCAAATTTTGTTTCCTGAGTTCAAAGGGCTTCACTGTCAACACCACTTAGACAACCCAGGAGCTCACCTTCCCACTGCCAGAACGGAGAAGGTAACATGATGCAGAAAGGTGCCCGCTCTGACAAGTCTGTGGGAGCGTTTGGTTTCATGGTTGGAGACCTAGCAATCAATTAGAGAAAGGGAAACGGTTGCCAGTGGAAACCCTGAGGCCCTGGAGCTGTCAGAGGGAGTGAAAGGCTGGAAGCTAATCAGGCCTAATGAGCTTACAGTACCATAGATCATGTCAGCTAGCATTCTTATTAATTTCCTGCCCAATGGCCATGCACAGAGGACCAATTCATCTGTCGGTCCTTCCCCCTGCCTGGGATGCTAAATCACTTGTCAAATCAGGAATGCAGTGATGAAAATTCAGGAGTGACATAGTGGCGGGAATATTGTCTGTTATCCTACTCTATCCCACCTTTGGAGAGCATCTTAACCACACTTCTTTCTGGATGGGGGGACCAGACTCTGAGAATGTGAAACTGTCAAGGGCCAGAAAGAACATTCAGGCTAAGAATGTTAATAAAGTTCACGGGTAGTAGGTGCATCCTATACTGAGAAAAATTTTGCAGTTGTACCCAGGATAGAATGGAGTACTTGATTTGCAATGTCTGTCAAGGACACAGAAAAGGGGATGTGGAAGCACATATACCATACTTGTGCTGTCCCTGATCTAGTCTAGCCTTTTCTTTCTTTTTTAAAAAATTTTTATTGAATCAAAATTGATTATACATATTTTTGGGGTTCAACATTGAAATATGCTGATCAGATCAATATTACTAGCATATATATTGTTACAAAATATAATTATTCTTTATGCCCTTTGTCCAATCCCACCCCATCTCCCTTCCTCTCCCCCTCTCCCCTCTAATCACCCTAGATTTCTTCTCTCCCTCTGAAAGAATAATGGTTACTCTGTTGATTTGCTGCCCAAATGATCTGTCCAATGCTGAGAGGAGTGATCATATCCCCCAATACTATCATACAGCAGATGTCTCTTCCATCACTATGAAATGGGTTCTGTGGAGACAGACATCCTCCTCCTTTCTTTATCTCTGCTGGTGACTATCCTTGTGTCAACCCACTCCAGTGGCTGGTGGACCATCTGCATGGTGGTTATGGCATCTAGCCACCTTCACAGCAGCCATGGTTATCGTGGTGGCTGTGGTAGGCCACCCACATGGAGGAGATGTTTTTGGCCTGCTCCATGGTGCTGGCAGTGTGCCTGGATATGGAGACTGTCCGATCCCCGGTTCCATACTCCGATCCTTGAGTGGGTCCAGAGGTGCTGGCATGGTTTGCCTGGTTGTGGGAGGGGGTTCCAGTCTCTAGCTCCTTACCGTGGGTCCCTAGGCATGCCCCAAGGCCCTGGCACAGTGTGCCTCGTTGTGGGAGGGAGGTTTGGTCCCCTTCTCCATGCCTCAGGCCCCTGGGTGGTCCCCGAGGTGCTGGTGTGGTGTGCCTGGTTATGGGAAGGGGGTCTGGTCCCTGGCTGCTAGCCCTGGATCTCCAGGCAGGCCACTAGGCATTGGTGGTGTGCCTGTATGTGGGAGTGGGGTCCAGTCCTTGGCTCCAATCCTCAGGTTCCTGGGTGGGGCCCAAAGGTGCTGGTGGTGTGAGTGGTTGTGGGCAGGGGTCCTGCCCCTGGCTCCATGCCTCATGTCCCCTGGTGGGCCCCAAGGCATTCATGGTGTGCCTGGGCTGGAACTAAGTTTTTGTCCTTTGCTTGCTTCTAAAATGGGGGAACTTCCTTTGGGAACCAGTACTTGAGCTGTGTGGTTGAGCTAAACTGCTGCTTTGCTGCTGTTTCCCTAGGGAAGACTTTTCATGCAGCTCGGTTTAATGGTTGACCCTATAGGTACTTCCAGCTCTCCAGATACTCAGTGCACCTGGGTTGTGTAGAAACTCTGATCTGGGCCTGAGTTTTGTCATTAAACTGTACCCCATGCAATTCTGCATTCCCGACCAGTCTCCTCTGAGTGGTCCTGTGCTGATTGGGGGGCGGATTGGCTGTCCTTGCTGTGTCCCAGTGTTCCCCCAGTGGGCCTGTCTCCCCCACGGCCTGTGCTCCAAACACTTCCTGTGGGACAGGCCCTGCACCAGTCCCTTGTGAAGACTCACCAGCCTCTGAGTGGCTCCCCTTTTTCAGCTGTTCTAGCTCCTCACTCCTGCGTGGGTCCACAGGAACCCTATTAGTGGTCTTGCTGTCCTGGGGGCCATCAAAGTCCTCTTCTCCCCTGCCGCCTTCAAGTAACTTCATCTAAAGGGCACAGCTGTGGCTTCTGCCAGCTCCTGCTCCATGTACTCCAGCATTAAAGCGGCCGCAGCCCAAAACAGAGCAGTTTTTTCTTTCTCTCTCCATGGTTTCTCCCACCTTCATGAGTTCCATAGGTCTCTCCTCCTCTTCACCTGAGCTCCAGAGACCCCAGCTTGGCTGATGTTATATTTTTATAGTTGTAAATTCATTGATTTGTGGGAGAGAGTGACCCTGGGGACTGCCTATTCTGCCATCTTGACCGGAAGTCCCTAGCCTTTTCTTTTTCAGATTGGAAAAGTGCAGCCTATACAGAGTAAGGAATTTTTTTTCCCATCTATTTATTAAGCCAATAAACATTTACTGGGCATCTACTCTGTGCTAGTTCCTGGGCTAGGCTCAAAGAAAGAAAAGATAACTAATATACAATCCCAGCTCTGAGAATATAGTCTAGTAGGAAAGACTGACAGATAAGGAGATGATTATGTTAATAAATACCAGTGATATGCACGGGTAACAATGGGAAGACAGACGAGAGAAATTTTCTGCAGGCGAGGGGTTCAGAAAACACTTTTCAAAGGAGACGATACCTGAGTTAATTCCTTTAAAATGTATTCAAGATCATACAGATAATAAGCAGCAAAACCAAGAATATAACCTTTATGTCCTCATATATAGGCCAGTGAAAAAGAAAATTCAATAAGAAAGTTAAGGATATACATCCTATTTGACATGCTTTCTAAATATAGAAATGATAATATATATGTTGAAGAGAACGTTGTTTGCATGTGATCTTCTCCGCTTAATAAATGTGTGACCGTAGGCAATTAGTTCAACCTCTGATCCCCAGAGTCCTTAGTTTAAAATTGAGGGTGATAAAATTTACTGCAAATGATTGTGAAAATTAAGAGTAGTATGTTCAAAGATTGGAACCCTATGCCTAGAATAATGACTACTAACTCCCTCCCACATTGTTCTACTTTTAGTCCTTCAGAAATATTACAGAGTGCCCACACCGCATCAGGCACTATTCACAACCCTGGGGCTCCAGATCAGAAAGCAGCACAGGCCCTTGGTCTGTGCTATTAATAAGGAACATTTGAAGAAGTGAGTGTCCTATCGCCCTGGTGGATGATTTGGGATGATTTCACAGGAAAAATGACTTTTGAGCAAGGCAAGAATTTTCCAGCTAGAGTTGAGGGTTAGGACAGGGCATTCTGGTAGAAAGAATATCTTGAGACAAGATGTAGAAGTGCAGAAGGAGGTGTGTTGGAGAACAGTAAGATTAAAATGGCTGCATCTCAGGTTGCAAATCGAGCTGGCTGTGAGAGCTTATCAATTAGGTGAAGGAGTGTGAATATTTCTTTATTTGTAGTGAGCAACCAAAGGAAAGCTTTAAAGTGCCCCATCTGGCTCCTTTTTAAAATTCCTGATTAACACATTGTCTACTTTCTTAAAACTTTTTCTGGCCTCTGCAGTCCATCCTGCCATGTATGACAGTTTTCTTTCCCCCATATCTAGGGGAAATCTATTGTTTAGGGTGAGCCAAGCATACATGCCTCACACAGAGGCTATGTCCAAGTATGAGGATTAGGTATATGGCTTGTCCCGAGAGGGGGTGCTTGAGGGAACCCAAGGATACTTCCACAGTAGTTATCACAGAGAGGTGAGAGATGAACTGGGGGATCATTACTATGCAAAGAAACGAATGCACATTGCTGTCAGGGCCATGAAGAAAAACACCCAGGTGCAGTTTAGGGGAACTATTCAGTACTGAGCTGTCAACAGGAAGCATATGACGGTATTTCGAAAAGTTTGTGGAAAAATAGAATTAAAAGATAATACGAATCTTTCCATGAACTTTTTGAAGTTCCCCTGATATATCCCAGTGTACTTTTTTTGTTGTGTCCAGACAAAATAGAGAACTGGGGACACAATATGTCACCCAAGGAGAACACGTACACAAGCAGAGTCCTGAGAAATCAGGAGGGATTTGCCAACAAAGAGGCAGCAGAGACAAAGAAGGGAATCCCAGATGAATGGAGGGTTGAGTGCGAAGGTACAGAGGCTTCAGAGAGCTAGCTACACAGTTTCAAAGTTATTTCACTTGGGTCACCTCACTTGGGACCCAGGGTATCTTTGTACAGCAGGTGCTATGATCCCTATTTGAATGAAGGAAACAAAACCCTAATAAGATTAAGCACAAAGTCACACATCTAGCTGCACAGACAGGAGACAATAGCTGGGTCCCTGATCAATCAAGGATGCATCTCCTTTCCACGAGATTTACCACCTCTGACGAAGGAGTCGATTACACCCTTCATTTTGTCTATGGGCAGAGAGCTTCTTAATGAATGAAGAACCAATAGAGAAAACACCACCATATCAAGTTAATGGTGAAGAAGCAGTCAGGATATGAAATCAGAGTTGGAAGGCAGCCTCTGTCTGAAATGGGGGAAACATTTATATTAAGTTTGAACATGTCAACAATTTAACCCACGTCAATTTGGCCTTGCTATTGCAACACTGGCAGTAGCCTGCTATGAATGTTAATAGACAACTTCCTTTTTGTCAGTTAAAGCTAGTGCCTGACAAAGGGATTGAGACAGATTGGTAACAACTGAAGCACTGTTTTTCTTCCTTCCATTCATTTGCGCTTTTAACAAGGATGAACTGAGGTGTCGTTGCACCAGTCACTGTACCAAGCATTGAGGAGACAGAGCTCAATTGGAGGAGCAGGAAGGAGGGGCTGCCAGCTTGGTCTTAGTGGACTGGACCAGGCTTCTGAAAGACGTTTCTGAAACAGACTTGGAAAATGATTGCAGGTGGCCAGTGGTACAATTTGGACATCTAAGCAAATAAATAAAATAAAGATTTTTTAATCCACTGAATAAAAAACACATACATGAGTTCATATGGATCTGAACAAGCAAATGGTGGGGAAGGTAAAAAGCAGAAAACAATAAGTGAATTCAGAAAATCACCATCTGGCAGCTGGGATGGTCTAAATATGTCCCCCAGAATTCGTATGTTAAAACTTAATTGCCAACGTGAAGAGTTGGGGGCTTTCAGAGGTTTTTAGCCTGCTGCTAATTGTTATATGACCTGAGACAAACCACTTCTCTTCTCCAGCCCATTTCCTTGTGGAAAATTGAGTTGTTGGACTGTGTGATCTCTGGGTCCTCTTCAGCCTTGCGCTTCCATGCCCCTGACAGAGGAGAGGCCTCATGATCACACTGATGTGAAAACTTCGGGATAAATCACCCTTCAAGAGAAAATAGGCACTGAATGGCCAAAGGAAACTCCACAGAGGACAGCAGCTGCACAGACCCTGAGGTGTGCATAATCGAGACCAGAGAACCACAGATGCTTAGTGCTACTATGATCATGCAATCTGTTACCTCCAAACAGGGATGTTTGAGAGTGAAAGGAACACTATTAATAATTATGTAAGAACAGTGTCCACCAATGCATGAATGAATAAAGAAAATGGGATGCACAAACACAAACACACACACACACACTGTGAATACTATTTGGGCTTAATAAAGAAGGAAATTCTGTCATTTGTGACAATGTGGATGAACCTGTAGGACAATGCACTAAGTGAAATAAGCCAGGCACAGAAAACAAATACTGCTTGATCTCATGTATACTTGAAATCTAAAGAAGGCAAATTATAGAAGTAGGGAGTAGAATGGTCGGACCTACTCTGCATTGCTGTCCCCACTCCAGGACCTAGGCTGACAAAAGCAGCCCCTCTCTAGAACACCGCCTTCTCCTGGGGGGTGGGGGTGGGGCAGTGAAGAGAACTCTTGAGGATCTTGCCCAGCTCATTGATCAGAATAAGTTCAGTGGCTCAGCATAGCCATAAGGGGCTTGGTAGTTGATGGAGTTTGGATGTGTTGTCCCCTCCAAAACTCATGTGGAAATTTGATCTCCAATGTGGCAGTGTTGGAAAGTGAGTCATGGGGGCGGATCCCTCATGAATGGATTAATGCTCTCCCTGGGGGAGAGGGGATTAATGAGTGAGTTCTCACTTTATTAGTTCCTGTGAGAGCTCCTTGCTTAAAAAGACCCTGACACCTTCTCTCTCTCTCTTGCTTCCTCTTGCTGTGTGATCTGCTCGTACCCGCTGGCTGCCTGCCACTTTCTGCCATAAGCAGAAGCAGCCTGAGGCCCATGCCAGACGCAGCTGTCCCAGAATTGTAAGCCAAATAAACCTCTTTTTCTTATAAGTTACCCAGTCTCAGGTATTCTGTTATAGCAACACAAAATGGACTAAAACAGTAGTGCAATCCAAGGGGAAAGCATTTGGAATATTTGGGGAAGACCCCGAATGACTACAAAGCTTATGAAGAATCTAGTATCTTCAGCAAAAGTTTAGCAAAAACCAGTTTAGTTCCAGGCATAGTACTAGGCACTGAAAATGAGACATGGTCTTCTAGTTTCACAAAATTTGGAGGTCCTTGAGATCAAAGTAATACGAAATGCTGTCTTTGATAATAGAAAATTGAAAAGATCCAACTCTAGACTAGCTTCTTCTTTTGCATAGGGGAAACTAAAGCTCAGAGATGTGCCCAAGATGACCCAGCTGGAAGAGGAACGATTTCTATACTCCAGAACCCCATTGAAGCAAGTAAGAGAAAGGAGGTTTAAAGGCATCTCTGTGTTTATAAAGCTCTCTTGAGAGTTGCACAAACAGGCTAGGGTGTCCTGTTTATACAGAAAGAGAAAGGAATGTAGACAAGGCAGCCACTTTGAGTAGTATGACAGAGGCCAAAAAGGCCATGAACCCTGGAAAGGGCCAGGAAAGCTGTGGTCAGCTGCTCTGACCTGGCACCAGGCTACAGATCAAGCTCTTTACAGAGTCATCCGTGTTAATATCTAGCCATGTGAGATGGATCATTCTCCAGTCTGGAGGGGTGGAGACTTCTTATGGAACAGTTCAAGTGTATGTGGTTAAAAATGAAAACAAAAACAGAAACTGTTCATTCCAACTGTCTAAAAAAACAAGACTGACTTAAATCGAATCAATTTATAGGATGCTTTTTTTGCCCATATTGAGCATCTGTGGAGTAGAGTGATTGAATGAACATGTACCCATGAGTGGCATGGGGAGGCCAAAGAGCTTTGGACTTCCTCTGGCCTGCCTTCAAATCTCAGTTCTCTCACTTGCTGTGCAAGTTATGTCACCTTTCTCTGTTTCAGATCCCTCATCTGTTAAACAGGGATTATAATACCCAGCATCGTGGGCTTCCCAGACAAATTATATGGCAGTAATTCTGCAATGCACCTGCCACTTGCCGAGTAATTTCTGGTACTTATGAGCACAAATGGAAGTTTAGTTTATTTTACCCATTACTTACGTAGCTCAGATGAACTGGTAGGCATATATATCTTTTCTGGAAAAAAGATTCTATTTATTTATGTGTCCTAGATTGCATTAGGCTAGACTGTGCTAATGGTCAAAATTTCAGTAGTTTAACACAATTGCGTTAAGTATTTCTTGCGCACTTACAGTCCTGGGTAGGTGATGGCAGGATCACTCTCTCCCATAGTGATGGCAGCTTGATAAACAGTATGTAGGGCCAGCCCAGTGGCGCACTGCTACAGTGTGCCGCTTGGGAGCGCGGTGGCACTCCCGCCGAGGGTTTGGATCCCACATACAGACCGGTTCCCGCTCACTGGCTGAGCGAGGTGTGGGAGCAACACCGAGGGTTGTGATCCCATTGCCGGTCCCGGTCCGGTACGGGTGCGACACTGAGTTGCGATCCGTTGCCGGACACGAAAAAAGACAAAAAGGAAAAAAAAAAAATGCTAGAAGTAAATCAACACTTTTCAATAACAACTCTTAATGTAAAAGGCTTAAATTCCCCAATCAAAAGACACAGACTGGCTGACTGGATTAAAAAGGAGGACCCAACTATATGCTGCCTTCAAGAGACCCACCTCACCCATAAAGACTCACATAGACTAAGAGTTAAAGGATAGAAAAAGGTTTACCATGCAAACAGAAATGAAAAACGAGCTGGAGTAGCTATTCTTATATCTGATAAAATAGACTTTAAACTAAAAAACATAAAAAGAGACAATGAGGGCCACTACATAATGATAAAAGGATTGATCCATCAAGAAGACATAACTATAATAAATATATACACACCCAATGTCAGAGCAGCCAGATTTATAAAGCAAACTCTATTAGACCTAAAGAAGGAAATAGACACTAATACCATAATAGCAGGGGACCTGAACACCCCACCGTCAATATTGGACAGATCATCTAGGCAAAGAATCAGCAGAGAAACACAAGATCTTAACAATACTCTAGACCAATTGGACTTGGCAGATATCTATAGAACATTCCATCCAACAACCTCAGAATATTCATTCTTCTCATCAGCACATGGATCATTCTCAAGTATAGATCACAGGTTAGGTCACAAATCAAGTCTCAACAAATTCAAAAATATTGGAATCATTCCATGTACTTTTTCAGACCACAATGGATTAAAATTAGAAATCAATAACAAACGAAATTCTGGTAACTATACAAGCACATGGAAATTAAACAGCCCTCTACTTAATGACATATGGGTCCAAGAAATCAAACAGGAAATCAAAAAATTTATTGAAACTAATGAAAATAATGACAAATCATACCAAAACCTGTGCGATACTGCAAAAGCAGTACTAAAGGGGAAATTTATCACATTAAATGCTTACTTCAAAAGAATGGAAAGATGGCAAGTGAACAACCTAATATTTCACCTTAAAGAACTAGAAAAACAAGAGCAATCCAAACCCAAAGTTAGCAGATGGAAAGAAATCATTAAGATCAGAGCAGAACTTAATGAAATGAAACCCAAAAAATGATAAGAAAGATCAATGAATCAAAAAGTTGGTTTTTTGAAAAGATAAATAAAATTGACAAACCATTAGCATGGCTAACTAAAAAAGAAGAGAAAAGACCCAAATAACAAAAATTAGAAATGAAAAAGGTAATATTACAACTGATACCTTTGAAATACAAGGACTCATTAGAGACTACTATAAACAACTATATGTCAACAAATTTGAAAATCTGGAGGAAAAAGATAAACTTCTGGGCACATACAAACTACCAAAACTGAGCCAAGAAGATGTAGAAAATGTGAACAGACCAATAACAGTAAAAGAGATTGAAGCTGTTATCAGAAGGCTCCCAACAAAGAAAAGCACAGGACCAGAGGAACTCACAGCAGAATTCTACCAAACATTCAAAGAGGAATTGACACCAATTCTCTACAAAATATTCCAAAAGATTGAAACAGAGGCAATTCTCCTAAACTCATTCTATGAAGCAAACATCACCCTGATACCAAAACCAGGTGACGATACAACTAAAAAAGAAAACTACAGGCCAATATCCTTGATGAATATAGATGCAAAAATCCTCAATAAAAGACTAGCTAACAGAATACAGCAACACATATGCAAAATTATACACCATGATCAAGTGCGATTCATCCCAGGGATGCAAGGTTGGTTCAACATACAGAAATCAATAAATGTGATTCATTATATCAATAAAATCAAACACAAGGATGATATGATCATCTCTATAGATGCTGAAAAAGCATTTGATAAAATTCCACACTCATTCATGATAAAGACTCTCTACAAGTTAAGTATAGATGGAAAGTATCTTAACATAACTAAAGCCATATATGATAAACCCACTGCCAATATCATCCTGAATGGGGAAAAGCTGAAAGCTTTTCCTTTAAGAACAGGAACCAGACAAGGATGCCCACTCTCACCACTCCTATTCAACATAGTGTTGGAAGTACTAGCCAGAGCAATCAAAGAACAGAAGGAAATAAAGGGCATCCAGATTGAAAAAGATGAAGTCAAACTGTCCCTGTTTGCAGATGACATGATCCTATATATTGAGCAGCCTAAAGCCTCTACAAAAGAACTCTTGGAGTTGATAAATTATTTCAATGAAGTAGCAGGATACAAAATCAACACACAAAAATCAGTAGCACTTCTATTCTCCAATAGTGAACATGCAGAAGAGAAATCAAGAAAGTTTGCCCATTTACAATAGCCACCAAAAAAATAAAATACTCAGGAACAGAGTCAACCAAATATGTGAAAAAATCTCTATATTGAGAACTACAAACCACTCCTGAGAGAAATTAGAGAGGACACAAGAAGATGGAAAGATATCCCATGCTCTTGGATTGGAAGAATTAACATTGTGAAAATGTCCATACTACCCAAGATGATATACATATTCAATGCAATCCCCATCAAAATTCCAATGACATTTTTCTCAGACATGGAAAAAACTATCCAGACATTTATATGGAATAACAAAAGACCACACATAGCCAAAGCAATTCTGAGCAAAAATAAAAAATAAAAAATAAAGCAGGAGGCGTAACACTACCTGACTTTAAGCTATACTACAAAGCTATAATAACCAAAACAGCTGAAGTAGGACTGGGCACAGACTTTGTGAATACAATCCCCAAAGCACAAGCAACCAAAGGAAAAACAAACAAATGGGATTATATCAAACTAAAGAGCTTCTGCACAGCAAAAGAAACAATTAACAGAGTTAAAAGACAACCAACAGAGTGGGAGAAAATATTTGCAAAATATACTTCTGACAAGGGATTAATATCCAGAATATACGAGGAACTGAAACAACTTTACAAGAAAAAAACAAGCAACACAATAGAAAAATGGGCAAAAGAGCTAAATAGGCATTTCTCAAAGGAAGATATATGAATGGCCAAAAGACACATGAAAAAATGCTCAACATCACTCAGAATTTGGGAAATGAAAATCAAAACCTCACTGAGATACCATCTCACCCCAGTTAGGATGGCTAATATCTAAAAGACACCGAAAGATAAATGCTGGTGAGGTTGCAGAGAAAAAGGAACTCTCATACATTGTTGGTGGGACTGCAAAATGGTGCAGCCTCTATGGAAAAGAGTATGGAGGTTCCTCAAACAGTTGCAGATAGATCTACCATATGACCCAGCTATCCCACTGCTGGGAATATACCCAGAGGAATGGAAATCATCAAGTCAAAGGTATACCTGTTCCCCAATATTCATTGCAGCACTATTTACAGTAGCTAAGAGTTGAAACCAGCCCAAATGTCCATCAGATGAGTGGATACGGATAATGTGGTATATCTACACAATGGAATACTACTCTCCTGTAAAAAAGAATGAAATACTGCCATTTGCAACAACGTGGATGGGCCTGGAGTGAATTATATTAAGTGAAATGAGTCAGGCACAGAAAGAGAAATATCACATGTTCTCACTTATTTGTGGGAGCTAAAAATAAATAAATAAATACACAAATAAACTGGGGAGGGGGAGGGAGGTACAACAATTACAATTCCTTGAAGTTGATACGACAAGTGAACAGATACGATGTTGTTGGGGGGGGAGGAGGGAGGTTTCGGTAATGGGCCACAATAATCAACCACATTCTGTGTTGACAAAATAAAATTAAATTTAAAAAAATAAATAATAAATAACCGTAGGTTAGCTAAGAGATCATGATAAAATACAATTAT
This sequence comes from Galeopterus variegatus, assembly GCF_000696425.1. Classification (NCBI taxonomy): domain Eukaryota; kingdom Metazoa; phylum Chordata; class Mammalia; order Dermoptera; family Cynocephalidae; genus Galeopterus; species Galeopterus variegatus. The sequence continues at coordinate 888,265 of NW_007726233.1, read as the reverse complement.
TTTATTAAATCGTGGTTAACGGCAAATGAAACCAGACTTGTCTAACAAATTTTTTATCAACAAATATTGTTTTTATTCACACCTCTGTATTTAGTAGAATGGCCGAGACGATTGTATACAGAATTTTAAATTTTAGTTAACTTTTTTATTACTCTTGAAAGAAGTATTTTTTAATGAAGTACACTTCTGATTTGTGTTTATGTCTTGAGACAGTGAGTTTTAAAAAAAAAAACCTATAGTTAAACGAAAAGAGAAAGAATAAAAGTGGAAGCTGAGCTTAGCTGAGAACATGAATAAAGAAAAGGAATTACTTTATCTCAAAACTGGGGTTACCAGAGGTGGAAAGGGGGAGGGGGAGGGGCATTAGCAAGAAATTGGTAAAGGGCCACAAAAACTGATTTCATCGTGTAATGCTGAATATACTAATTATCCTGATTTGAGCACCACATATTGCACATAGCGATGGATATTCAAGGCAGTACCCCACAGATATCTACAATCATGTTTCAATAATAAAAATAATGATAATAAAAATAAAAAGAAAAGAAACAAAAACCCTAATTCTCTGAGGTAGAATTTTCATCATCCGTTTTACGAGAAAAGTACTTAATGATCATGATTATAATGATAATAGACTCTTAGTATTAACGAGGACTGAGCACTGTTGTAAGTGATATCTATCTGTCTATCTCCTACGTAATCCTAATTGCAAGCAACGAGAGAGGTGTTTATCCTAAGTATGGGGAAACTGAGGCAGAACAAGCTCAGTAATATGTTCAAGGTCACAGTTAATAAGCAGTGGAGTTGGGATTTGAAGCCAGACACCCTGGGTCCATCGTTCATGCTCTTAATTATCATGCTATACCGCCTCAAAGAGATTCAAAATCTTTAAATTTACGCTCAAGGTCACAATACGAGGCAGTATCAGAAATAGGACGGAATCCAGAAGTGTCTGACTATGAAGACCTGCTTTTTCTTCTGCTCCATACTGTCTCTCAGTAGGACTGAGTAGAGAGTGAAGAGGGGAGAGGAAATTTTAGGTGAGGGCTCCAGCATGAGCAAGCACTGAGGGCAGACAGCAGAAGCCTCCAGAACATATGCCTTTGCATTTTCTGGCCTCCAGTGCCCAAATGCCAGTGGCTAATTTCATAACTCAGCAGAAATTCTTCCTTGGTTACATAGGCCACAGCTCCTGATCCAAGATACATACAAACCATCAATGTGCTTATTCACATGGAGAGAGCCCTCACGTTGGTGCCTGAGTTGTCACAGCAACAAGAAAGGACAAGGAAAGTCTTGAGAAGCAGCCAGAGGCCAAGAAAAGGGTAGCTGGCTGTGAAAGCAGGTAGCTGGAGCAATGCTGGTACCCCCGTGAATCCCAAGAACATGGAGCTGAAAGTCCTATGGCACACTGGAGATGAAGAACTGAGCTTCAGGAAAGTGCCAGGCATGCTGTTAAATGGTTTAACGAGGTTATATCATTAATTTCTAACAAGAACGCAATAAGAAATGATCCCCATTTATAAATGGGGAAACTGAGGCTTAAGAGACAGGATGGGACTTGCCCAGGGTGAAATAAAGGTCAAGCCCAGAACTGTCTAATTCCAGCGCATATGTTCTTAGCTGCAAAGTTGTATTTCCTAAGAACTGTGATTTTCCCAAGAACTACACAGGTATCCAAGAGACAGAGCCAGAACCAGGGTCCTGTGTCCTCTGCCTTCCAAGGACCTCACATTTCCCTGGCTATTGAATAGCAAGACCATCACCCGCCTAGAGACCAGCCACGTATTTCATCAGTACCTCTTCACATTCTGCTGTTCATTGCCCTGGAATGGGTCTCGTTCAAACTTTCCTTCCACAGCTCAGCAAATAAGCAAACAAAAATAAAAAGCTTAGCTTTCCATGAAAAGGCAGTGTAAACATCTGGCAGGCTTCCTGGGTCTTGGCTTCCTCTGGCTGGGTCTAAGTGCACAACGTGAGTGTATTTGGGTTTCAACAGTGGAGGCCTTGCTAGACGTTACTCACGCTCCGCCCCACCCCCTGCAAAAGCAAAGCAAACCAGCCCCAAAACTTACCAATGGAAATACAAGTGCTCTTATTTGTTGACCAAAAACTAAACAAATCGTTTGAGGTTTTGGGTTCGAAAATCTTTCAGAAATGCAGTTCCCACATATTCAGTTGGGATATGTGAGTTTATATGTGTGTTTGCTTAAATCTTGCCTGGAATAAGATGCGATATAAACATAAATATGTGCAAATAACTTAAAATAAATACATTTGAGAAGGAAGTCATCATTTTTTCAGTTTTATGAAACAAAAGAAGCCAAACCGGATCTCAAATACGGAGCAGCCTTTGATAAAATCGAGTTGGTCAAGTTTTCTATACTGTCTGGGTAACAGTGGGAGTCAGTTAAGTTTTCTAGGCTCTAATTCCTCATTCGTAAAATGGGGATAACATTAGGATAATGTACAACTGGTTGTGGTGAGAATGGGCTTAGAAAATGATGTTAAAGCCTCATAAGCCGTAGAGTCCTACACACAGATGAGAGGTCGTGTTTCCTGGCTGTTTCTCTGGCAGGCACAGGTCTCATTGTGCACTCTCTCCTCCACTACTCACCACCCCGGCTGGTCTCAGGCTGCTCGTTGGCTGCCCAAGGACCCCAGAATGGCCTCTTCTCTGTTGACAGCCCCCAGCTCTCTGCCACCAACACCAGAGCCTCCTCAAAAGATAGGTGCCAAATGGACTTGATTGCGGATGGGGGAGAAAAGAAAACTGAGAAAGCCTGATTCGAGAAAGCACAAGTTAAATAACCACTTACAATAGTAACCAGGTCAATTTCTCCCCAAGAGATAAGAGACAGGAGAGGAAGTCCTTTCTAAGTTGCGGGGCAAAACAGTCATTTTTCTGGAAGGGTATGATAAGAGGAAATCTGTAGCAGGCAGGTACATAGCAGGTAGCACAGGTAGCATGAGCAAGAAGGTGTGGTATGAGCAAGACTGAGAGGGGCTTAATCAATGCTGGATTTTCTAAGAGCAGTCAACTAAACCCATGCTTAGGACATTAGCAAAGAAGGAATATCTAATAAATAATTAAATGCATGAATGAATGAATAACTTTAAAGGGAACAATGCAAGAAAAGTTCAGCTCTGGTAAACTTATCCGGGTATTCTAATCAGAAAATGAAGTGGAACTGATTTTAATTTCATCTTGCCTATCAGTTATACATTTAGTGGCTTAACTTGATTTTATTTTGAATTACACATATGAGAGGGACACCATAATCCTTTCAGTGCTGTGGACATCTAAAGACCCTGATCCTGACCGAGGTGGCACTTGATTACCAAGTGTCAACAAGAGACCCCAAGACAAGATCACATCCCCACAGCCTTGCCACCAGAAGTGCCAACAGCGGAGATGCACTGAGTGTAGGAACTGTCTTGCTCTAGCAGGAAAAGAGAGCAAACAACAGTGGACAGGCAGCACTGTAGAGGGGACTACTATTCAAGTCACAAGGCCAGACAGGGTTAGCAGGTCCAGCACAGTCCTGGGAATACTTAGCATCAAAAGAAGCAGGACTGAGTTTCATCTCAGGAGTCCAGACCCAAGAATACATCAGCTCCAGAAACTACATGATCAACCAGAAAAATTGGCCCAAAACATGGAAGAGAAGAAAAAGAAGATATTTTGGACACAGAACTGGCAAGAAACAAGACCACCAGTGTCCAGCTTGGCTAGAATCTAGGGTGACATTTGCCCCATTCCTCCATTAGGCTCTGAGTGGGTAGAGAAACCATGGCTATCCATGTCTCAGAGCCCTCTAATCAGGGAAAGTGGAGCACTGTTCTGGGGTATAGGGGTCTTTTATCATTCAGCTTGAGGGGACAAGGGAGTGCCATTACATGGAAGGGAATGGGAAGGCTCAGAAGGTAAATACAAGCCAGGTTAACACCAGTGACAGAAAATGAAAGAGTAGAAGACAAAGCTAAAGAATCTACAATGGATTGAAAAAAAAGACCAAAGTAAGAGGTTTTACAATACTTTTAAATGGCACAGCTATCATTTAAAAACCCAGGACGGTAAGAATACCCAGCAAAACTGTGGCCTAAGCAAGGGCAGACCACCCAGACTTGGCCTGCTACCTGACCAAATTGCTGAAATTCTCCAAGGAGCAGCCAAGTCTAAGATCTGAGATGAGGGTGGAGGGTGGAGCAGATGATAGATGAGAAAAAAAACTAAAAAGGTATTGTTTTAACAGGTAGCACAAGAATTTATCCTAGGGAGAATCTCTCTTTGTTTACTAAAATTCTTTAAAGCAGATTGAAATGTAAGTACTACTCTGGAATATGCATAGGCAGGAGCTCAGGCATCAAATGAAATAATGTACACTACATCCAAAATTAATAGGAGTTTGGGGTACTGGAAAGAGAGAAGTTTGGGGAAAAGGAGAGGAAATGGAGACCAATTAGCTAAATGGCATGAGCCGAGGCCACTATACAGAATAAAGAGAAAAGTAAAAACTCCCCAGTGTCAAGGTTGTCAAATGACATTTAAGAACAATGAGGCCTTGTATCAGTCAGATATTGCTGCATAACTAATGACCCCCAAACTCAAAACAACAATAAGCAATTATGTCTTGCTCAGGCATCTGTGGGTCAGCTGGAAGTTGGCTGGTCTGGGCTGGGTATGCCTCCAGGCCATGTATTTATTCCAGGGCTCTCATCCTTCTGGGACCAATGGGCTGTGGGGTACACATTTTTCTCTTGGCAATAGCAGAATTACAAGAGCTGGAGCCCTCCTCAACAGCACATCTCAAGCCTCTGTTTGTGTTCCCTTTGATTACATTCCTTTGACCAAAGCATATCTCATGAGCAAGGCCACTATCTATGGAGCAGGCAAGTAAACTCCTCTGATACAGGAGGTCTGGCAGTAGGGAGCAAGCATCTGACCTACCAGAAGTCTCATGCTGAATTTGAAATTGTTTGCACTGCTGCAATATAATTCCTTCTCTGACCTCTCTTAATCTTCACTAAATGTATCACAGATATAAGTTGTTTAAACAGCTTTTGTATAGTGATCAAGGCAGAGGATCAACATGAAGCAGAAGAGAGACAGTCAATGGAAATAGGTGATCCATAAGAGAGAAAGCAGAGTTGGATTTGGGCATGAATACCTAGGCTTCCTAAAAACCACAGGCATATTGGAAAAAGCAGGGAAGTGAGGGTTGCAGCCAATCTTCTTGAGACCTCAAGGAGAGCTCAACTGTTGACTTGTTATCTAAGACTGTTACTCATGGCCATTGGTTTGGAAAAAGCAGGGAAGTGAGGGTTGCAGCCAATCTTCTTTAGACCTCAAGGAGAGCTCAACTGTTGACTTGTTATCTAAGACTGTTACTCATGGCCATTGGTGAGTGAGGCTAGACTACCATTCCATTGCCTGGCAGGATGCTGTGGCTTGGCAGGGCAGGCTGCAGAAGGCTTGGGGCTCATTCTGAACAGCGGGAAGAAAGGCAACGAACAGGTCAAGGCAGGAAAAGGAGAGGGACCCAAGGCTCTTATTTGAGTACATGGTGAGGACTTTTTTTTCTTAAGAATTGGGTAAAAAGACTAAATCTTTAGGAATGAGGTGTACTTTCACTGCAGAATAATCAGGTAAGCTTACTTGAAGCTTCATCACCATATACACTTAACTAGGGCATTTAAAATACTGAAGTGGTGAGTATGGAGTATTGATCTTCAGGGTAAGGGAGGCAAAGAAAGCAAGAATTATTGTGTTAAAATCTTGCTCAATACTCGGGGCAGGGCAGGCTGCAGAAGGCTTGGGGCTCATTCTGAACAGCGGGGAGAAAGGCAATGAACAGGTCAAGGCAGGAAAAGGAGAGGAACCCAAGGCTCTTATTTGAGTACATGGTGAGGACTTTTTTTTCTTAAGAATTAGGTAAAAAGACTAAATCTTTAGGAATGAGGTGTACTTTCACTGCAGAATAATCAGGTAAGCTAACTTGAAGCTTCATCACCATATACACTTAACTAGGGCATTTAAAATACTGAAGTGGTGAGTATGGAGTATTGATCTTCAGGGTAAGGGAGGCAAAGAAAGCAAGAATTATTGTGTTAAAATCTTGCTCAATACTGGGAAGTATGTGCACTGCTTTACTATCTGATTTAATTCTCACAAGACCCTTTCTCCCCGAAGGTAGGAATTATCACTCCCATTTTAGGGACAAGGAAATAGGATCTAAGTTGTTTTCTAATGTAAAAGGCACGGTGGTGGTGAAACCATACAGATGTAGCAGGAGGGGAAAATTGGTGGCAAAGAAGTCAGCACTGCCATGTACAACTCTCACTGGATAAATGTACGAGGATTCATCTTGCTATTACAGCTTGAAAGGAAAGAAAATCCTAGATGAGCTTTTATGACTATGAGCTATGTGATATTCTATGACCTCAAAACCTTCATTATAATTGCAAAGCAAATAGTCTGATTACCTTGGTTTAAACAAAGAAAACATACCCAAAGTTATGCATTAATCTCACCCTTCATCTATTTTTTTTTTTTTTTTGACTGGTAAGGGGATCGCAACCCTCGGCACAGTGTGGTCTGCACCACGCTCAGCCAGTGAGTGCACCAGCCATCCCTATATAGGATCTGAACCCGCAGCCTTGACACTATCAGTGCCACACTCTCCCGAGTGAGCTACGCGTCCGGCCCTATTTTTACAGATTCTTTGTCTACCTCCATAGCCAGAAAAGGGAAAAAGAGCAGGGCAGGGGAGGAAACTAACATCTAACAAATGCTATTTTGTGCCACCTATGTACAAGTCAGTACATTTTAAAAAATGCCCCATAGTGACCAGCTGCCACTCAATCAATCAATCAATAGGTATCTGGGAAAAAATGGCTAATGATGAACATTATATAAGCACCTCTATAGCATTTAGCATGATGCTACTACAGGCCAATAGACTTAGGAAGAAAGTTAAAGTCACAAGAAAACTATAGATATTCCAAGTTTTCCTCCCATGGTCAAATACTTTGACCCTTTATAAATCTTAAATATTTCAATGGATACTGTGTCCACTTTCAAAATTATGTTTTCAGCCCCCCCTTTTAGAGCCTTCTTGGAGTTTGCTAACTCAGGAATATAAGGTTTTCTTCTTTCCCTTCTAGTAAATATCTGAGTTCTGTCCCCTTGCTGTATGCTGTATGCCATTAGACCCTTACTCTCAGACAGGGTGGGAGTAGACCTTAGGTGGTACTTACATATAACTGAAAGCCTGAGATTTTGATACGTTAAGGAGCTGAGGTGAGAGTGGCTGGGCTATTGACTGGTGAATAACCCCCTCCTTCATTTCTGCAATGTAGTGTTTGATATAACGAAGTCACGTTAAATCGTGAGTCTGTATGAGAATTCCTACTACACTGGCATTCTGATAGGCAGCAAGTAGGTGAATACTCTGCATGTGTTCATTATTGGTTTGATAAACCTAACACAGAACCATCAAATGAATCAAATACATAAAAGCAAATAAAACCTCAATCAAATTGAGAAAGGTTCAATCAAATCTTAGAGTCCATGGTGCCCTAAATTGTCCTTTGCTTTGCCTCTTAATTTCATTTTTAAAAGGAAACACTCCCACAACTCCACAGGGCTTTGACACTAGGTGATGGATTTGAGGGCAGAGGAACTCGTGGTCTGAGACCATGTTTCTGAAGCAGGATGGAGGATGGTGATGGGATTGGGTAATGGAAGCTATTTACTTACCACCAGCTGCCTCCAGCTGTGACACCCTGCTAGGTTATGGAATAAAGCACAGTAAATAAACACCCCGAGGAGGCACACTGAAGCACAACACACATGGAAATCCATCTCCTCACAAATCCTAGAAAAATATGTACTCACTGATGAGATTGTCCAAAATAAACCACCCGAAGCCAACTATGTGGAATGATTTCCATGTTTCTGTCCCAGGAGGAATTTGGAGGAATAAATTAGGATTGCTAGGGTCATTGCCCTGAGCAGGTACTTCACCCCGCCTTGCAGGGTTAACTCCTCGCCATCCTTCGAGTCTCAGCATAGGCATCACCTCTCTGGAGACATCTTACCAAGGTACTTCCTCAAAGTTTCCAAAGCCCCAGAGCTTCTCCATTACAGAACTCATCACATTGCATTGAAATTAATGTATCTAGTCTCTGTCTCTGCCATTAAACTGTAGGACTCACTGGAGTGATGGACCGTGTTCTAGCCATCTGCATAGAGCCAGCACTTAGTTCAATAACGGCTCATAGCTGTTCCATCAGTGTTTGTTGAGCTGTGTTCATTCTCTTTGGAAACTTCGTTTCTTGTTGGTCCTTAATTTTAAAAAAAGAAAGAAAGAAAAAGAAAAAGATTTTAAAAAAGGAGAAAGGAAGGAAAAATGCTGGAAGGTTAAGTATTATCACAAAATGCCACTACCTTTATCCTGCCCCTTCCTGCCCCTTGTATTCAGTTTCTCCCTTCTCTATTCTTTCTTTCTTTTATCTCATGTCTTCTTGGGTCCCGTGAAGGAAATGTAAACAATTTGGTAGTCCACAGTTAGAAAACACTCATCTCATCTCATCTCTTTGTTTTACAAATGAGGAAACTGAGTCTCAGGACATCACTGTAACCCCCATTCCTGCTTTTATTCTCATTCTCTCTGCCCTCACTCCATGGAGACCTCACCCCCCTCCTACCTCTCACCCCACCCTTTGCTCCATTCCCTCCACAGTGAGGAATGTTGACCTAGATCTTGACAGTCTAAGACATTGTGTTGGACTACACTCGTAAAGCTTTCAGAGAGATTAAAATATGAGGTGAATATGATTCTGACACTTTTTGGATTATGTTTGTTCTCCCTCATGGCTTATAAGTCAGGTCTAAAGAGAACTTCTCTTCCCACCCTACTCTGAGGTGATCAGAGTCAATGTAAAGAAAACGCATACTTTCCAATAAAAGATTAGCAGCAAAGTCACCTTTGTTGAACACCTACTAAGGACTCTGTACTCTGTGAGGTGTTTTGCATCAAGGTTCTCATTTCATTGCCACAAAACTCTGCTAGACAGAGAGTATTCCCATTCTAAAGATGGGAAAGCTGAGGTTCAAAGAGGTTAAGTAGCATGCCCAAAGTCATATCATCAATAGGTGAATGAGCCAAGATCCAAACCCAGCTCTCTGGCTCCAAAGTACATGTTTCCTATTGCTCAACAATGAAGATATTTAATTGAAGGGAAAAGTTCTGTTTACATGTGACATCGTAAAGCTTTCAGAGAGATTAAAATATGAAGTGAATATGATTCTGACACTTTTTGGATTATGTTTGTTCTCCCTCATGGCTTGTAAGTCAGGTCGAAAGAGAACTTCTCTTCCCACCCTACTCTGAGGTGATCAGAGTCAATGTAAAGAAAACGCATACTTTCCAATAAAAGATTAGCAACAAAATCACCTTTGTTGAACACCTACTAAGGACTCTGTACTCTGTGAGGTGTTTTGCATCAAGGTTCTCATTTCATTGCCACAAAACTCTGCTAGACAGAGAGTATTCCCATTCTAAAGATGGGAAAGCTGAGGTTCAAAGAGGTTAAGTAGCATGCCCAAAGTCATATCATCAATAGGTGAATGATCCAAAGTCATATCGTCAATAGGTGAATGAGCCAAGATCCAAACCCAGCTCTCTGGCTCCAAAGTACATGTTTCCTATTACTCAACAATGAAGATATTTAATTGAAGGGAAAAGTTCTGTTTACATGTGACATCTAATTTCTCCCAAAGTCATATCATCAATAGGTGAATGAGCCAAGATCCAAACCCAGCTCTCTGGCTCCAAAGTACATGTTTCCTATTGCTCAACAATGAAGATATTTAATTGAAGGGAAAAGTTCTGTTTACATGTGACATCTAATTTCTGTACCCCGTTTTGGAAGCTCTTCTACCCCTCCAAGATGTCTCTAGAAAAAGCTGGTTGCTGAATAGGAAGGGTGCTCCAAACCACAGAAGGTACTAAGCAGAAGTCAGGCATCAGAAATCAGGAGGCTGGGCAAGTTATAGAGCCCAGGAATATGGGAAGGAGTCGCAAGGATATACAGTCTCACTCGTTCTGTATCTTTAGAGAACATGGTTCCCCTAGTCGGAAAAGCTTTTAATGGGCTTCCACCTGGCACTTCAGATCTTGCCCAGCAGCATCCTAAAAGGACCACTAAACACCTGCCATGGTACTCTCATCAGGCCTTGAAGAATTACCCTGTGGGCTCACAATTGTTATTGAAGCTGTGGGAACTCAGTTACTTCCTGGAAATTGCAGGTTCAGCCATAATGGAACAACCACTTTAGCCAAAACAAATAACTTCCCAAACAGTACTCCCACTAACCCAAAACTCTCCAGACTTTAAAAGCAGAGAATAGAGACCCAGTGAGGCCACTTTATTCTTTCTCAGATTCTTTCTTTTCCTGAAGTCCAGACTCGTGCTTAATTTTAATTCTTTGATTTTACTTTTTCAAAGCAGTAATTCGGTGGTTTTAAATTGATGGTTGATTCTGAGACCAGAAGGCAGAGTTCAACAATGATTCAGCAAAGAGAGTTATTCCACCAACTTGGCGCAAGGAATATTGTACCCGGTGACTTCTCATCAATTCCATCATTTGTCCTCACAACAGTCTTGTCGGGTACAATTTTACTCCTGCATTTTAGATGAGGGTTTAAGTCCTCTGCTCAGGATCACATGGCTGAGAAGATGCTAAGCAGAATTCAATTTTTACCCATTTCACTAATTCACAGCAACTGCCCAAATTAAAGAAGCAGAACCATACAACAATTGCCAGTTTCTGCAAGTAGCAAGATGCCCATCATGAGTACTAAGACGTAAGACAGCAGAGGATGTGTGATTCAGTGCACTTTAAATAAGAAATTCAGGGTGAGTAACAGAAGACGGGTCTGGACAGAAAGTCAGGGCCAGCTCGTTGACAGCCTTACGAAGGCACTTGGGCACTAGGCAATGGGGAATATTTGAATAGCTTTAAATATTTAATTCATCATTCTTTCAACAAATATTTTATGTAATACCAACTATGTGTTAAGCTCTGGGGACAAAACTGTAAACAGAACAGATGTTTCCTGCCCTCATTGCACTCACAGTCCAACAGAGATGACCTGTCATTTCCATACAGTGTGGAAAATGCTCCGATAGGGGATGAACGGGGTGCTAGAGAAATATTTGGAGGACCAATGAGGGGAAAGCTTCCCAAGGGAAGTGATGCCTAAGCCAAGACTTGATGGAGCATGAGTGTGGGGAAGCAGGTAGTAAAGGAGGTTGTTACAGTCAGTGGAAAGAGCCTGAGCAAGGCGGAGGTGAGAGAAAGCATGGCACTTCGGAACTGGAAGACAGTAGAGGGGCCGGTGAGCATGGCTGGATATGAGGCTGGAAGGGTGGTAACCCAGATCAAGAAGCCAGCGAGTGTTGAGTAGTTTATGCTGTAGAAAGTCACTCTGGGTGTGGTGGCAGCTGGACACGTAAAGCCATTTAACACAAATTTAAGACTCTCCGTCTTTGAAAACATCATGAGGATGTGGTTCAAGAAACTGATGGAACCTCAGGAAGCAAATTTTGTCACCACTCCCAATCAGTTAGGAGGTTTTCAGCTGCAAGCAATAGAAACTCAAACTGGCTTACATAATAAGGAAATGCAATGTCCGCATGAGAGGAAGTCCAGGGACAGGGAAGGCATAGCGCAATCAGAGGCTCAGTGATATAATCGAGCACTTTGGCTTTTTCCATCTCTGCATTCAGCTGTCCTCAGCACTGGCCTCGTCTTAAACCCGGTCTTCCTTGAGACCGTAAAATGGATGCCAACAGCAATTGGGCTATATGCATCTTTCTTATAAGCACTTTGGCTTTTTCCATCTCTGCATTCAGCTGTCCTCAGCACTGGCCTCGTCTTAAACCTGGTCTTCCTTGAGACCGTAAAATGGATGCCAACAGCAATTGGGCTATATGCATCTTTCTTATCATCTGCCAGGAAGAAGAGGAAAACTCTCTTCCTGGAGCTTGGAACATAAGTCCTTTCCTTTGTCTGGTTATACTTACAGGTGACTCCTGTGGTCATGGGGGAATGCCGTGTGTTTATGGGCTTAGATTGATGAAGATCTATCTTTAGAACTGGGAATGGTATCAACTTTTTCTGTGTCTCATGGTTGTGGAGGATATGGATACCCAAAGGGAAAAAAAAACATGGTTGTGTTAGGAAGGAAGAAGTTAAAGGATAGACACACAGTGTGCTACACTCCACCATTACAAATTGGGCCCTTAGCTTTTGAACAAGTGGCTGCAGCCTGGATACCTTGTGTGCTCTTCTGTTTAAGAGTGATGAGCCTCAGGTCAATTCCCCACCAATTTTCCAACCAACAACAACATCAAAATGCTGACTCTCATCCCCTAACCTGGTAAGTTCAGTTATATGGAAGTAATTGTGTGCCTAGACAACCCCCACATTGGACAAAACAACCCTAGATAAAATAGAAGTTTATTAAACCAGTCTTCATATTCACATAAATTTTTTAAAAAGACACCATCTAGGCCAAACCTTTTTTCTTTTTCCCTTCACAGAATAATGTTGAGGATCAATTTCTCCAGCTTAACATCACCAGCCTTGGCAGCAGCTCATATTTGAAATATAAATGATGTCATCTGGTTGGCCTTTTCCCATCACAAACAGTAAATCTCCAAATCTGGAGAGATCTTTTATTTGGTTACACATATTGTACAGCATCAAGGGGTTAGAACACATGTGCTGGAGATTATTAAAATCATCTGGAGAATAGCTTATTATTGGAAAGCCCAGAATTTAGGACCCTTTCACGCCTGGTGTCTCCATCAACTCTTCTTTTGCTCCTGCCTTTTCTAAGTAACAATTATGATTTTTTGGCCCATGATTCTTTGCAGACTACAGTTTTTCTGATGCACCATGTCTCTTCTCCTGAAAAAGATATCCTTAGCTGAATATAAAGAACAGGAGACAGGAGTAGGAGTTAAAAATCCAGGCGCAGTGACATGCCAAATATAAGACTTTGGGTAAGACATTTAAACTCTATTAGCATCGGTTTCTCATCTGCACAATGGAGATGATGGTAAGCAGCCTCACAAGATTGTTTGAGATGAAAGGCAAAAATAATAAATAAATAAAAATAAAAAAGTCATTGAATATTTGCTTCTCACTTTATAATTTGCTAAAATCTTCTAATTGCATTAGCCTTATCTTCACAGGGAAGACACTCAATAGATGTTTGTTGAATGACAGGTAGGTGGTAATATGATTTGATGGGTTCTGAGTCATTAAGTTATCTCACATTTCTGAACTTAATTTTCTTCAATTATATTGTACATTTAATTTTATCTTCCTTTTAGGGTTGTTATGAGGAAAAAACAAAATAAGCCACATGAAGCATTGGCACCTGGGACATCAGAGTGCACTGAAGAACTAGAGTTTCCTTGTTTTCCAATAACTTCTTCTTTCAGGGCTTCTCATCCCACGGAATTGGTATCAGTACAAACATTCTATCTGTGGAAGGAGACAGCTGTGGAGGAGAGAGGAAAACAGCAAGTCCAGGCTTTGGTCCCTCCAATAACTTCTTCTTTCAGGGCTTCTCATCCCACGGAATTGGTATCAGTACCAACATACTATCTGTGGAAGGAGACAGCTGTGGAGGAGAGAGGAAAACAGCAAGTCCAGGCTTTGGTCCTAGCTTTCCATTTTCCCAGTAGTGGAAACTTCCACAGTTTTCTTGGGGTTTCTATTTCCCATTTGAAAATGAAGGAGCTGATCTAGATCTGAAGTTCTCAAACTTTGAAATTCATAGATCAAACAAACAAACAAAACAACCATAAATGAGGAGCCTAATATAATATGATTAGTTTTTTTATTTGAAAAATAGATATACTTTTAAAAATAACTGCTACTTAACATTGAAATCATTTCAAATGAAAGTACAAAAAAAGGGCAGAAAACAAGAAAAAGCAAAATCTCAAAATTCTGAAATTTTTAAAAGGCATCTCTTTAAATTATGTAAATTAACTTTATGAAAAATTGCTTAATTGTCCTCTTGTCCTCGTTTTTTTCTTTCTCATTTTTCCACAGACTTGTGAAAATTAGTTGTGAACCAAAATGGGTCTTCAGAGTAGTATTTGGGAACGACTGATCTGTATGACCTGGAAGGTTTCTTCTAGCACTAATGTCCTGTGACTCTATCATAAGTACAGCGTGGTGAGAACCTGTGACGCTTAAACAACAGTTTGTTGAGGTAAACTTGGTAAAACAGGGAACCAATTCAGAGAAGAAATCAACTCCATAACTAGTTTTGCTGAACTGAATGACTCTGGATCTAAATGGGGAGTTTAATTTAGTTGAAACAGGCTAAGTTGTTATGTGTAGATTGACACATACAAATTGTCCTGCAGGTCTTCAAGATACTGCCTTGCTCCCAACATTAGTCCTTCTAACTCAGGCTTTGATCTCCACTGACTATCAATTGATGACGGTCACACTTGCACCTACCTACTTCAACATGTGACAAATACATGAGCAGATCAAACATATCCAAAGCATTCCTAACTCAGGCACCACATGCTCACCCCGAGGTTAGTTTTTCTAACACCTTCCACTCTCTAATCTCAAGCCAAAAAAGGTCTCTGAACTCTACCATGGTGCTCTTGAAGCCCCTGTATGAACTCCGCATATCTGATTACCGAATTCTAAATAGAGATTCTCTGACTCCTAGTTAGCACTTATTTCTAACAAGCTTGGCTATCTGGTTTTGACCAAATTTGAAATATACTAGCAGAAAAGAGGTAGGAGAAGCTATTAAGATAGGTCAGTGATTGAGGGTATGTTTGACCTCATAGAAGGAGAGAAAATCAGAATTAAGCAGAACTGACTTTAAGCTAGTTAAACAATAGTAGGTGTCCATAACTTTGATTCTAAGTCATGAAGGAAAGTTTAAATATAAATATTGACTATACAATAAACTATATTTAATAACTTTCTCAAGGAAGTAGATAGTTATAGATTGTAGCCAAGTCTGTTGAAACAGATGCTCAGGGGGGCACATCTCGGCTATCAAGAAATTCACCTAAAGTGGGAAGATGCTAATTCTCCTATCATCCTAGATAAATGAAGTAGTCACAGCAATAGGAACAACCGTAATAATGACTGCCTGCTGTATTGTACTTTGCCTCTTATGACGTACTCTTTACATGCATTTTCCTCATTTAATATGTAGATCAACTTTGGGAGGGAGAAACAATAATTATTATCATCCACTCATTTCTCTAAATGAGGAAACTGTAGCTTAGCTTGGTTAAGTAGCTTACCTAAGACAGCAGAATTAGTAAGAGTTAGTAAGCAGAATTGCAGGGTAAGAATGCAAACCCAAGTCTTTTGACGTTAAACCCGGTGCTTTTCCCACCCTCTGCTCCTCTCTCATCCTTATAAATAGATATACGACTAAGAGGTTCAAAGGAACTTCCTTCTGGTTCTCAGGCCCATTATAAATGCCACTTGCCCTGGGGAGGAAAATAAAGTCCATGCTGTTTGTGGGCCTATGTGCTAAGTCATTGGCGCCCAGAAATAACCTCCTGGAGACTTCGGGCCTTGTATTTACCGCAAAGCAGTGGGTAAATAACTGGTTGGTGTTTTAGTGTTTTGTGGTCACTTAATCTGTTGTGTTCCTTCTCAAGACTCTGAAGGTTTCCCTTTTCAGTAAATTTTTATTTACGTTTCTGAGGTCTGTGTTGTTTGGGGTTTGGTTCATTGGATGTTTTTCTTGGAATGTGTTGCCATCGGCTTCAGGATGTTCCTGCTCTGCTGTTTCATGGAATTTTCCCTGAGTGTGGATTGCTATGTATTTCTTCAGGGCATTGAGCCAAGGCAGTGCTGGTATGTAATATGTTCCTCTGGCCAGAGGGCTTCTTGTCACCCATCCACATGGTGGTTGGTTATATTTCTCCACTGATAATTCCTCTCCCATCTGTTAATGTGCAGCAACTTGGACTTTAGCCATCTTGTGTGTTGTGTGTTATTGGCTCTAGATAAGACAAGCCCAGTTGCTTCTGATAGAGATTATGTCAACTGATTCTACCAGTTTGTTCTATCAGCCCAGGGTTGGGGAAGGAAATACACTCCAAGTGGTCATGGAAAGAGTGAAGAAAGCTTATAGGGTTAATGCTACAGGCAAAGCAAGACTGTGTGATTGAAAACACCCTGCCCTCCACACAGCCCTGTGCCCAGTAGGGGACAGAGAGCCAAGAACGCCAGGTGCATTGTGAGCACTGCATGCCCCCATGGCCCTCAGCAAGCCTTTCCTCCTTTGTCTTTGGTAAGCCCATAAAAATTATGTGCCAGAGAAAAATAAAAACATAACAGAAAGTTTTATTCTTTGAATATTTTCATTATTGGTGGGAAAAAAAAAGGGAAAGGTCAAGTAGTGTTGGGTCATTAAAATGGTATGCTTCTGCCAAGGTTTTCAGCCTGATTAAGATGCAAAACATGCTGAGGCAGAAAGCTGCCCAGGATCAGTCCTTTCATTGGCTGTTTTATTTATTGTACTTCATTTCATTGTTTTGTTTGTGTGTTCTATACTTGTTCTTTCCACGGAGAATTTGGGATAGCTTACAAAAATGTGTCAATAAAAAATAAAATATCACAAAATCATTGGAAGAAGCAAGGTGAATGCATAATATTAAAGACATGAATAAGATTAGAGTACAGAATTTCATAACAAATACCCCTGCAAAATTGCTAAAAGCGATTCACAAAAATGACTCAAAAATCCTACTTTTCATCATTCAATGTGTGGTGTGGCTCTCTAATCTGTAGATAGTCTGAAATGGGTATTTTCAAAAATTTGCACGATTTAATTTTACTTTGGCAGTGGAGGAGGCCAACACAAATCCCCATACCAACTTCAGGTGTGCTGGCACACATCTGAAGGCCAACAGCTTTTATATTTGCAGGGAGATAAAAGGAGAATTAATACTTACCAAGTACTTAAAGCATATGAGTACTAGGAATTGTATCAATAAGTCTCTATTTACTAATCCATTGAGCTCTGTCAACCACTCTATGAGATAACAGTTACCTCCATTGCACAGATAACATACCCAAGGCTGAGTAACTTGCCCAAGTTTACCCTGCTAGTAGGGACAAAGTCAGGATCAACACAATATGTTTGACCTCAAAGCAATGTTCTCATTTCATTAAACCATCTGCCTGAGAAATGGCTAAGAGAATGTGGGATATGCTTGCCCCAGTTGGTGAGTATCAAAACTCTCAAATAAATGTGGTTTATTCAAAGGTTGCCCTTAAGTTGTAGGTTGTCCAGGAAACAACCACAAGTTAAAAGCAGGTCACAGTGTTTGATGGTCAGCAGAAAGGCATATCTGTGGTTATGACACTAGACACTGCCATACAAATGTCCTCCATCCATACTCAAGCTTCTCCAACATAGACAACATAAAAAAAGAGTAAGAAGTTTCAGTCTTATCATAGAGGGAGTAATCCCACTAATCAGAGGGAACGGTGCCATTGGTGTTTGTCGTCAGAGCAAATGATAACATCAAAAATGCTTCTTGTCAGAGCAAATAATAACATCAGAAATACTGGTAGCCTCTAGAACTCTCACACCTCTGAGCCTTCGCAAGTGCCATTTTCTATCTCTTTCCCTGTTTGTCCCCCCCGGCAAGCCCCTGCCTACTCCATAATTTCTCAAACATCACTTCTGCAAAGATTTTACTTTCTCCCACATGGCCCGAAGGAACTCTATCTTGAGTGCAACTACTAAAGTTATGTACAACCATGTCACAAAGCCATATTACTATAGTTTGTACATGCTTCTCCAACTTCCCATTGGACAGTGAGCAGATGCATGGGAAAAGATATTTTTCTACTTAACTCATTTAATCTTTAGAGCAACCTTTTGAAGTAGATACTATTCTTATTTTACAGATGGAAAAAGGGGCATAAAAGTGGAAAGCAACTTGCTCAGACATAGAATGAGTGGAAGAGCTGGGACTTGTAACCAAGCAGGGTGGCTTCAGAATCCTTACTGTATAATTATCCTCATCAGATGTGTTTGAACACTCGTCTCCTCTTCCTTACTCTTCTTCCAGAGAAGTTTCCTCTTGTCCTCTTCTCTCCCAGCCTCCCTGTCTCTTCTCTCATCACAACTCAATTGACTCCCTTTTAATTATGGAGATTAGTATGGAGTTAGCTGGAGCCCCCTCCTGGCTCCAGGCCCCAGACCCTCCTCTTACAAGCCTCAGGCTACCCAGGCTACCAGCTGCGAGGGCCCACCCATCATAGGATGAAGTGGAGGATGATAAATAATAATGTTAATAAAATATTTGCTTCAGGCTGAGTTTGCCAGAAACCAGGCTTTGAATTGAAGACAGTCATACAGGACATTATGCAGGAGTAGCTCCAGTACTTTACTGGGATGACAATTGTGGAAAGGGAGGAGAAAGACGTAGAGTTGGGCAGAGTGAGAAGCTGAACTGTGGACAGTCCCCTCTCACGGGGAGTTCTGGAGTTGGCATGGCCTTTCCTAACCGTACTGAGTTGGGGTGAGGTGGCCAGGCTATTGTTCAGTCATTAGAGGCAGACTGCCCCTTGAAAGGAGGTATGACCTTAGCCAACAGGACTGACACTAAGGGCCATCTTCAGCATCACTCCCTGCAGCTGGGGAAGTAAATCCTTCATTCTTGGAGAGGGGGTGGTCTACGTGGACCACCACATCATCCATCCAATGCCTCATTTTTTAATGCCTAGCATTGTAATATTCTAAGCGCTGTAGCTTCATTTTCCAGATGGGATAATTAAGGTTTAGCAAGGTAAGATCACATAGACAATAGCAACTCAGCTGGTATTGGAACTCAAGCATGGGTGACTGCAAAGCCCATGTTCCTTCTCTACATTAAGCTGCCTCCCTCAGGCACATTATAAAGTGTATGACAGCATGTATGTGGTAATCTTTTGAAGACTAGAAATACACACTCATGGAACTGAACTCCTTCCAGAACTGCACTCTCCCATTATCCCCCAAACAAGCAACTTCCTCTGAGCCCACACACCCACTTACTCTCATTTTCCACATGTTTACTTGGATGTAGTCACCATAGAAATACACACTCATGGAACTGAACTCCTTCCAGAACTGCACTCTCCCATTATCCCCCAAACAAGCAACTCCCTCTGAGCCCACACACCCACTTACTCTCATTTTCCACATGTTTACTTGGATGTAGTCACCAATTACATATTAGGCAGATGTCATCTGGAAAAGAAGCCACAGTCATTGTCAAAGAAAAGTAAGAACTGCTGTCATATTGGGCTGATGTCTAGTCTAGTCCACAGTTGAGGCTCCCTCACCTTTTAAAGCAAAAAAATATTAGCAATATTTCCCCATGGTTCCCCTTGGGATACCCAAGACCCTTTCAGAGGGTCCATAAGGTATAAAAACTATTTTCATAGTAATAGAAAGAAGTTGTTTGCTTTTTTCACTGTGTTGACATTCGTGTGGTCACTGTGTTAACTGATTGTGCAAACTCATGGTGGGTAAAACTGTAGGTACCTTAGCACAAACCAAGGCAGTAGCACCAAACTATACTAGTAGTTGTTATCTTCTTTGACACCATGCACCCACAGTTAAAAATCAAATATACATCATACATTTTCTCAAAAATAAATGAAAAGAATTTGTAACTTCAAAGAAAACAGCTCATGGCATTTGTTGCCAATGATTAAATTCAAGTTTTCAAGCAAAAATTAAAATTTTGGAAAGCTCTTATTTGCCATCATGAGCTTGACACCCTACTAATACTAACCAGCTTTTCTGATGAGATCGGTGGTGATGATAAGAAATGCAATTTCTTTTATATTGTATAATGAAGTGAGTCAACATTTTGAAGATCTGCATAACTCCGTGAACTGATATTTTGCATGTGGCCAGTGCACGGGGTTACATAATTATGCAAGGGCAAAAATATCTATTCAAAGGGAAATATAGACCGATGTATTTTAATTCCATAGACTACAAAAAGCTTATTAATATGGTTTCAGAGTTCACATTACAACTAACTTGTTAGAAGCTGTCGCTTGTCAAATTTTGCTGTGGCATCAACGAATAATCAAGATTATCTGAAAAGGTTATTAAAATATTAATTCTGTACTCAGCTACATATCTGTGTGAGGCTGGATGTTCTTCACAGACAGCTTCTGACTGCAGAAGCAGATGTGAGAATATAGCTGTCTTCCATTAAATCAGACGTTAAAGAGATTTGCAAAAATGTAAAACAATGCCACACTTCTCACTCTTTGTTTCCATTTTAGAAAATGTAGTTATTTCTCATAAAAATGCTATTTCTGTATACAAGTAGTGGGTTTACTATTGTTATTTTAAAATTAATATCTTTTATAATTTCTCAGTTTTAATTTCTAATATCAATAGATATAACCTACATAAACAGAAGTGCTTTGGGTTCCTCAATAATTTTCAACAGTTCAATGAGTTCTTGAGACCAAAAATATTTGTGGACCACTAGTCTAGGGTTACTTAGCCAACACTGAGATAGCAGAGATAGAATTTTTCCAAATGAATTTTTTTTATCTTAAAATATTTAATGAGTAAGTAGAATACATATTTTTAAATGAATGAATAAGGAAAGGAAAGGGATGAAGTGTTTGAATAAGTATATGGGGAGAGTCAGAGATAGGGTTGACTAAGATTGGCTGCGTGGAGGTAATGAATTTAGAATAAGAAAGGATGAGAACTAAAAAATTCCTTAGGTTAGACAGGCAGAAAGTGATTTACTCAGTACCTATCATATTCTCATGACGGTTTGAAGAGGCAGGTATCATCCTTCCCTTATGGTATAGCTGGGAGCTGATCCCAGATGTATCTGATTCTACATTGTTCCTATCTGTTCCTGTACACTATGCTACTTCTCACCTGGTCCCCAACCCCTTGACACACCTTAATTTAAAGAGGAGGAAGTGAGGTTCAGAGGGCACAAACATGCAGAAGCCACAGAATGAATTAGTAGCACGGTGAGATCCAGAAAGCACCCTGGCTGGTATTGTCCCGTGTGGTGTCCTCCCAGGCCCACCTGCAGTGGAAGAGATTTTGCAGGGTGGTCCCTAGCCCTCAGAAATGAGGGTCAAGACAAATTCAATGAGAATTCTGTTATGGGAGAGGAGGTTTGAGCATTCATAGAGTGAGGTGGATGATTCTTCCACAGCAGCTGAAAGAAAAAGAATGGAAGAAAGAAAAAGGCAGAAGTA
This sequence comes from Galeopterus variegatus, assembly GCF_000696425.1. Taxonomy (NCBI): domain Eukaryota; kingdom Metazoa; phylum Chordata; class Mammalia; order Dermoptera; family Cynocephalidae; genus Galeopterus; species Galeopterus variegatus. Next base: position 866,925 of record NW_007726233.1, on the reverse strand, counting down.
GTATTTAGTCGCAATGAAGCATTCTTGCTTTTTCGCTGGCTGTAGCTGTATGAAACATGTCTACAGAACACCTCCTGAAGTATAAACATTGTGTCAGGTGGACCTTTGTGCTGAATGTTCGAGCTTCAGGGATGAACCACAGATAGCTCCAGTGCTGGAGGGTCTCACAGTCTTGCGGGGGGACACAAAGGAAACAGGTTTCCAACGCAGTGTGGGCAATCAGAGCTTTGACAGGAAAGCACGAGGTGGTGTGAGAATTCAGAAAGAAACTTAACGCCGCCCGGGTCTGGTAGCACAGCTTCTGAGCCAAGTCTCAAAGGACTCATCAGAACTAACTAGCACTAGCAAAGGAAGGAAAGAAGGCGGAAGGAAAAAGGCAGAAGGAACAGTGTGTGTCACACACCCAGGGTGCGACTTCCTGGAGAATTGGATGGACGTAGTTCACTATGGACAGAGGGGAATGCCCCCTTGCAAGTTTAGCAACATCCCCTCCCACTTCTGGATTCCATACTTGGTCTTACCGAAATACCTTCAGTTCAGGCTTTGAAAATTTTAAATAACTCATGGCTCCATCATTACTACTTTCTTGGACCTCAAAAGGTCCAGAGAGCCCAGGCTGGGGGTGAGGGGGCCAGATACTGTGTGATCTTCTGAGTTTGCACAAGGGAGCAATCACCCCTCACATTGCTGCCAGTCTTCTCATCCATGGCCTGGCCCACACCAGGTGCCTATAAATGATTCATGAAGGTCTGAATGGTGTTTCTCCTCTGCTTCTGCTTTTTCCTTTCTTCTATTCTCTTTCTTTCAGCTGCTATAGAAGAATCAGCCACCTCACTCCATGCAAGCTCAAATGTCCTCCCCCCCACACACACACACATTTCAGGTCTCAAGCCTGTGGAGGGGCACATAACCCACCTGCAGCTTTGCTTCCACTCTGGGGGACTGGGTAGGTGTCTTAGTCTTTGGTACATTATATATTGAACATCTCTACCCAGCTATACCAACATTTCCTTGAGGATAAGAAACCTGACTTTTTCATCTGTGAATTTTCACCTTAGACCAAAGGGGAGTTTACTCAATGAGGAAAGAAGAAAGGCAGAAAGAGAAGTAAAGTTTTTAGTGATAATGAAGCCCCCTGCCTTTCTCAGCTGTAACCACTCCACTAAAACAGCAGCACCATCTTTTCTTTCCCACATGGACAAGTTTGTCATGATTCTTGTGTTTATATTTCCCAACCCACTCTGATTCAGAGGAAAAAATAAAGAGGACTCCATAGGAAAGTTCAAAACTGACACTAGAAGGCTGGGCGTGGGGAAGACGCTGAGGGTGTGAGTCAGTCTCAGACGTCAGCAGATGTTGGGTTCTCACCAAACCCTTCCTTGATTTCCTTTTCTTCCCCACTCCTGCCAAGATACATCCTGATTTGTGGTAGTTGATGGAAACCGGGCACAGAAACCCATGGAAAAGTCTGCAAAGACAGGATGAGTCTTGATCCAGGTCTTTACAAAATCCAAAATGAAGGTGACTGTGAGGGGACTTCCAGCTGCTGCTAAAATGATAAAGTTACGGCCATTTCCTCCAGTGTCTGGTTAAGTCTTCTCCGAAATCTTGCTCTATCAATCATCTCCTCTTTGAGATACAACCTTTCCCTTTCTCCTGCAGCATGGAAACCTGATCAAAGCTCTTCCTTCCATCCACAAGGAATAACTTTTTTTTTTCAAAATAGTAGGACTAACATAAAAACAATGAAAAATTAAAACCTGCTTCTAAATCTCCTTTTATCCTTTATCTAATTTCTTTCTTTCTCTCTGGTTCCATTTCCTCATTTCCCATTCACTTTTAAATCCGCTGCAGTCTGGCTCCTCTTCCTCTCTTCTAATCACTAATTTCATTGTGTATGTTTCCATCTTTATCTTATTTGACATCTTGGCAGCATTTCACCCTCTTGGTCATCCCCTTCTTTCCATTGTCCTGTTTTAATTTTTTCAGCACTATTCTCTGCTTATTTTTTTCTCTCTGACCACTCCTTCTCAGAGCTTCTCACGTCTTCCCTTGTTCCCCCCTTTAAAATTGGTGTTTTCTATATTTCATTCTTGGTCCAGCTTATTCCTTTTTAATTCCTTATTTAAGACACATTTTTGAATACTTCCTATGTACCAGTCATCGTTCCAGGTAACTGAGGATTAGCAGATAAGATCACTGTCCTATGGAGCAGTGGATTTTCCATTCTGCCCACTGTTTCTAGAAGATTTCATCCTCATCCATCACTTCACCTGCCACCAATATGCTCTTAATCTTATAATCTTCAGCTTCAATTCTGAAATTTATCCTATGTTCCAGACCCATACTACTACCCGAAAGTCCTTTAGAAAATGCCAACCCAAGTTGTATAAGACATTATTTCCATCACATATAGGAATTGAATAGATTTTATTTGAATTCAATTAAATTTATTTCTCCCAAAGAGCCTATTTCTTGTCTTTTATTTCCTATCTCTATAAATGGTATCATTATCCAACCAGCCATTTAAACCCTAAATTTAGGAGACATTTAAGGATTTGCATTATTTGCTCATCCTTCATCCAAGCAGTTTCCAAGTCATGGGGATATCACCTCCTAAATATCTCTGGCTTTTGTACTTCACCTTCAGCACTCTTGGGAATACCCTAATCAGATCACCATCATTGCTTCCTTCCCTTTGTATTAAGCTCCTGTTAGCCTTCTATCAATTCATCCCTCTACGGAATGAACTCTAACACACAATATTGATAATGTTACTTCCCTGCTTAAAGCTCTTCAGTGGTTTCCTGCAACTGGGTAAAGGCAAAACTATTTACCACGTATCAAGGTTTTCTATCATCTAGACCTTTCATGATCAAGGTCTTCCTAACATTTCTGCCATACTTCCCCAGTTCCTTCCCACAGAACCATATAACCCAATGCTATAAACATGCTGATATTTTTAGAGTTATTAGATTGAAAGGTGTCTCATGCTTATGCCTCAGTGACATTGCAAAAATTCTTCCCTCTTTGTGAAATGTCATACTTTTCCTTCTCTTCTTTTAGGCTGCCATGTGATTCTCCCTCATTCAGTTCTTTGTTTAAAGTATTCCTTTACTCCGTACTTTAATTTCACAGTGTCATTTTATTTTACCACCTGGAAAGCAATATTGTTAGAGTATATATCATCTCTAGGTAATTGTTTTCACTAAAACCTAATCTGTCACTGGTGAGTGCCCAACCTGATAACAGCAGAGATCACTGCAGAGCTCCTAATTTGGCACTACTTCTGGGGAATCCACTGATCGTCCAGGAGCGGGTTGATGACCTTAAACCCATCTCATCCTGGCAGGGGCGATACTTGTTCTAATAGAGATAAGCATATATTCTAGGAAAAGATTTTTCTTCTCTTCCTGCACACTTCTGACAGCTCTATCTTTTGTGGTCTTACAGAATGTCTTATGCATTGCTATAATGTCCTACACAACTTTCCCTCCAACTAGTGAAAACCTCTTAAAACAAAGGAAGTATGACATTGGGTTCCCACCCACAGAATTCATTTGTCTTACCATGTGCTCCATTACTCAAATACAGCTGGCTTAATACAATGATGGAATGATGAATAAAGGTTCACTTTTGGTCCTAGGTAAGAGGCAGCACCCTATGGAGAAATTTTTGCTTGCCAAACTATTATCTTGGGCTCAGAGGGTTTGGGTTTCTACTACCCCAAGAAAGAAATACTTCCACCAGAGAAAAAGTTCTATTTGTGTTGATTAAGAAGCTGAGACTATTCCTCCCTCATATTTTTGGGCTTCTCATGATGCTGAACCAACAGGAAGAGAAGAGTGTCACTATTCCAGCCAGATTCTTTGATCTCAATTACCGAATGGAAATTGGGTACATTATGGTGGTGAGCAGGACGGTGTCTGGAGCCCAGGGGATTCACTGGGTAACTTCATTTTCTCCCTTATCCAACAATCCTGTTCAGTGGAAAATGGAGCAACTTAAAACAGGATCTTCAAAGAGTTAGATATCACAGGAATAAAGACTTGGGTTTGTTTCAATAGATAAAGAATGCCATCCAGATGAGGGACTGGCAGAGGGTAAGAGACCTATGAATGTGTGGTGGAAGAAGTCAGCTATAGTTGCCTATATAGGCCTCATGATAAATTATAAGGATGCTGAGTATACACCTGCATGTTTTATTTTTATTTTTTCTTATCCACCCTCACTCTTACTCACTACCTTGTATTAAGAACTCTGGTGAAAGCTAGCATTTTAGGTTTCGGGGGTGATTGAGACCCCCCCTCCCCCTACCATGTGATGTTATAATATCTGATGGGATTTTTGTGTCATCTGTGTTGAGGACATCCATCTATTACCTAGCAAAGACAAGAGGGAATGTCAAAGGGTAGGCGGTGTCAAGTTTTTTCCAATTGGACCTTCATATCCATTCTCCACCATTTTCCATCTTACTCTGTGCCCCTGTATACTGGCCTTAATAACCACATCAATGGGCTCCCATGTTCAATGGTTTCTTTTGGTTCAACCAGACAGGCACAGGAGATCATAGGATAGAAGGAGTGTGAAGTTGGGCGTTTATTCTCTAGGCTCTCTCCACAGTAGATCACCTTAGTTTGGCTGTGTCCCTAATTTGAAGGCCATGGGTCCTGTTAGGTGCTTTCTGAGACTATCCTCTCTGAGTTCTGCTAACCACCTGTTCTCCTTAGCCCTCCTAGCCTAAGCCTGTAATTACTTCCTGTTGTTACTGTCCACAGGGAACGCCATCATCCCTTGTTCCCCTGATCCATGACCACACCATTGTGAATAGTCCTTTTATAAAACTATCCTCAAGTCATCCAGTTTGAGAGTGTCCTCTGTTTCTAGCAGGGATGTTAACTGATACAGCTGGTGTCCTTGCAACTTGGAAAGATGGTTTTGATTGCGTGAAAGTCCTAAAATGACTGCTGTTACAGATTTACACTCCTAAGGAGGTCATTGATTTCTGGATGAAACGGCTCTTGGGGAGACTTAAGAAACAGTCATTGTTTTTTCTGATGGAACTGTTAATAGGGCTTCCCACCACTCCTCTTCCCCCAAAGCAAGAGACATGCCAGGCCATACTAAATGGAGATTTGGATTCATTTAAATTTGCTCTGGCAGTGAATTGCATAGCTGCGGGCCTTGGACTAGGATGGCTGTCATGCAGCTAAGCACTGAAGTTAGTGGCTATTCTTGGCTGGCTCAAAAGCATGTGAATGAACAGCTGGCTGCAGCATCGGGCTACAATATAGCAAAAAGAGGAGGGTGTGTTCTCCTCTCAAACTGCTAAGGACATTTCCAATACAATGATTTTTCTCCGTATAGTAATAAAGAGAATTTAATCATCTGTGAACTAGACCAAGAGGAGAAATGGCTATCAAAGTGAAATAAAAACATGTCAAGAATCAAACTCGTTTACTCCAGCCCCTCTATAGATCTTCTATGCCCATCTCCGTTCTAGTGACAGTGTCCTAGTGCACTCTATTGTTTAAGCTAGAAATTCAGTGACATTCTTTGCCTCTTCCTCTACTCCAAGTTCTTCCTGAGCCTGGCATCCTGAACACTCCAGACAGACCTAGGTTCAAATCACAGCTCCAGTACTTTAGAAACCTGTGACCTGGACAACATATGTTCCATTCCATACTCCCAATTTCTTCCTGTGTAAAATGGAAATAATGATACCTAATAACCCCTGATTAGAGACAATATGAGAACTGTTAATATGTTAAACAAGCATAACTCATAGAATAATTAAAATATGGCTTTGTTTGTTCCCATCATCTCTTTAAAATATTTCAAGTGGAAGGAATCTCATTATTCTTCTGGATGAAAAAAAGAAAAGTGCAGATCTCACAATTTTTTCTCTTATTCTTTCTTTTACTCTTAAGTTGTAGGTAGTACTAGATAGTCCCACAATTCTCTGAGGAATGAAACATGATTGCTTAGAAATATCAGACAAGGGAAAAAATAATAATAATTAGGTCTAGGGGAAAAAAAGGAAAAGAACTATCATATCTGAAAATTATGCAACTATCCATGGAAAGCCTAATAGATCTAGGGACCATTTATCAGAAATAATAAGAATTTTAAAATGTGGTTGCTTATAAGATCAATATATATATAAATTAATTCCTATAAGCCTCCAGAATAAATAAAGAGCTCCTATAAAACAATAAGAAAAAGCCAAATGTCTAGAATTTAGATTCATTATCATATAATTTAACTAAAGACTTAAATTAGTGGAGAGATATATCATATTAATAGAAAGAAAGACTATTGTAAATATGTTAATTCTCTCCAGATTGGCTTATAAATTCAATACAATTCCAGTTAAAATCTTATTATGGTGTTCGGAGGAAACTGACTCCCTGTTTCAAAAATACATATGGAAGTGAAAAGGCCAAATAATAGCGAAGACACTTCCAAAGTGTAAGGGTATCCTATGTCAGATATCAAGACTCATTATTATGCTTGTTAATTAAGACAGTATGATATTGATGCAGGCACAGAAAAATCAACCTAGCTTTAGAATAGATATTTCTGAAATAAGACACGCATACGAAAAATTGTTATCTGATAGAGGAACACAGTTTATTGGAGAAAAGAGGATTTATTCATAAAATGTGCTAGGACAATTGAATATCCAAATAAATAAACATGAAATTAGATCCCTCATACATACTATACACAAAAAAATCATTTCTAAATGGATTAAAGAGTGTAAGAAAGGAAAACTTTAAATTTTTTAGCAGATTATACAGGAGACTATCTTTATGGCATTGGGGTAAAAATAACTTCATAAGTAAGACACCAAAAAATGCTAACATAAAAGAAAAAAGGTGATACATCCAACTATGTTGAAATTAAAGACTTCTATTCATAAAGAAACCATAAAGACAGTGAAAAAACAAGCCACAAACTGGAAGAACATGTTTGTAACACTTTTAAATGATAAAGGATTAGTGTATATTAAAGAATATAAAAAGAACTGTTGTAAATTAATGAGAAAAGTCAAGAAACTCAAAAGAAAAATGAAAAAAAAGATATAAATTGTCATTTCACAGGAAAAATCACACACATGGCCAACAAACGTTTGAAAAGATGCTCACCGGGCTGGCCCAGTGGCGCACTGCTACAGTGCACTGCTTGGGAAGCACGGCGGCGCTCCCACCCGAGGGTTCGGATCCTACATACAGACCGGCTGCTCACTGGCTGAGCGAGGAACGGGGGCAACACCGAGGGTTGTGATCCCGTTGCTGGTCCCGGTCCGGTACGGGCGCGACACTGAGGGTTGCGATCCGTTGCCGGTCACGAAAAAAGACAAAAAAAAAAAAAAAAAGAAAAGAAAAGATGCTCACCTTATTAGTCGTCTGGGAGAGGGAAATTTTGATACTGTTTTTACTCATCACACTAAAGTTATTGTTTGATATATGTTGGTGGGATGTGAAAGAAAGGGAATGTAAACAAATACAATAATAAGTTGGCATTATTTTATAAATTAAATACTCATGGACTCTATATAACAAGTTCTAT
>NW_007726233.1:823819-858350 GCF_000696425.1 Galeopterus variegatus | reverse complement strand
CTGGGGTTTGGGACCCGTTGCCGGTCACAAAAAAAAAAAAAAAAAAAAAAAAAAAGAAAAGAAAAGATGCTCACCTTATTAGTCGTCTGGGAGAGGGAAATTTTGATACTGTTTTTACTCATCACACTAAAGTTATTGTTTGATATATGTTGGTGGGATGTGAAAGAAAGGGAATGTAAACAAATACAATAATAAGTTGGCATTATTTTATAAATTAAATACTCATGGACTCTATATAACAAGTTCTATTCTTAGAGATTTCTCCCTAGAGAAATAATACAAATGGGTATCAAGAGACAAGCAAAAGAATTGTCATAGCAACGTTGCTTGTACTAGCAAAATAAATAAGTGAATAAATAAAAACTGGAAATAATACAATATTAATCTACAGGAATATAATATTTAAATTGTAGTATACTTACACATTTAAATATTATAGGACATTAAAATTAATTAACAATAGCTATAGGTTACTACATAGATGAATCTTAGACATTATGTTGTAAAGCAAGTGTCAAATTATTATACTCTGTATTATAACAAAATTATGTTAAAATATATTGTTTGAAGAATAAACATAAGTGATAAAACTATGGAAAAATAAATGATAAATATAAAAATCTGGAGAAGTGTTACCTGTATGAAGTAGGCATGAAAATGGGAGAGGGGAATGACATAGAAGTAGCTAGAGTATTGATAATTTTCTACTTAAGTTTGATAATGAGTTCTTAGGTGTTCATTTTATTATTTTGCTTCATAACTATATTACACATATCTTTTGTGTCCCACAGGTTTCTAAGGCTCTTTTCATTTTCTAAATATTTTCTTTTGTTAGTTCTGACTGGACAATTTCTACTGATCTGTCTTCAAATTCATTGATTCTTTCCTCCATTCACTCTATTCTGCTACTGAGACCATACAGTGAATTATTTTTTTCAGTGATAGAATATTTCAGTTCTAAATATTTCAATGTGACTCATTTTTATCATTGCTATTTCTCTACTGAGCTTTTATCTTTCCATTTATATCAAGAGTATTCATTTTCACTTCACGGAGAGTGGTTCTAATAACTGCTTTGAAGTCTAGGTCTGATAATGCCAACATCTGCGTTATCTCAAGGTTGATATCTATTGACTATCTTTTCCCTTTAGAGTAGGGCAGATTTCCCTGGTCCTTTGAATGTAAAGCAATTTTGGATTATATCCTGGATATTTTGAGTTTGTTGTGAGAAACTAGATCTTGTTAAAATTCACCAGTGTCCTCTAAAGAACGTTGATTTGTCGTTGTCATTGTCATTGTTGTTTTAGCAGGTGGTCAACTCAGGTTCAGACCACGAGTGTTACCTTACTTTCTGTGGGTGGAGATTTCCATGTCAGTTGTTTTCAAAGCCTTTGCCATGTTTCTTTAGGTCTGTTCCACACATGCGCATTTCAGAGGTGAATTAGGGACTTGGGTTGGTTCATACACAGATTTAGGGGATTCCCTTTTCCAGAACTCCCCCTGCAAGATTTCCTTCGTGAACTCTTTTGTTCCTATGGAAAACAGAGAGCTCCTTTTCTGAGTCCTACAAAGTTGGGGTTCCTTTTAGAATTTTATCTCTCCTCTGCTGTTGAGAAATTCCATGGATATATGCCTACCCTTAGGACAAAGTGCTTTGAGAAAAGAGAGGGGAAAAAACAACAGGGATTTTTGCTACATTCTTCCTGCCACAGAGGCCATTTTTCCAATTCATGTGGCCAGAAAAGCAGGCTGTGCCTTGGAGACCTAGATGCCCACACCATGCCCACCACCACTGTCAAGCAGCTTCCCAAATGAGGCAGATCTCAGTGAAGGGCCAGGAGAAAATAATAAATAAATAAGTAAAACAGGGATTTCCCCCCATAATCTGAGCTCAAAGAGGGAGGAAGGGGCTATTCCCAGTCCTCTGGCTAGAAAGTGGAGATTTCTTTCAGAGTTTTTGTTACATGCTCTCTCTCTCTCTGCATTTCTGGGACTCTCTCTACCCTTGAGTCAAAGACAGGAGAGACAAGAGGGAAAATATTGTGAAACTCATCCCGGTTATAGACCATTATTCCAGAGTGCACTTCCTTCCCCAATCCATCTGCTATTGCTAACTTTCAGAGTCTTAAGTAGTTACATTTTGTATTTTTATTTTTCCAAAGTTTTTAGTTGTAATCAGTAGGAGATGGGCAAGAATGAGCTTACTCCATTTTGGCTGGTGCCAAAGTCTACATATTCTTTTTTATGTATTGGATATGATATAATACAATTAAAGACAGCAAAAAAAAGTTTCCTTCCTGGAGGATCTTGTTGTCTACTGAGGGAAACAGACTCTAAACACACTCTTAGGGAATTAGGCTCCAACAAGGACGAAATGAATAGAGTCAGAGGTAAAAGGGGACAAAGAGTAAGACTGAATGAGAGTTGTTTGTCTTTTGTTAGTAAGGGTTAGCTAAGTGGGATTCATGGCTTCTTCTACCCAACACTTAGCACATTTTAGTACTTTATATTTATCTAGAATAATTCAATTCTGCTCTACTCTCCAGATAATAAGCCACATGAAAGCAGGTCCATATCTGTGTTGTGCCACCTTTGTGTCATCCCACACAGTAGGCGGCTAAGATATATTTGTTGATGGATTACATAGTATTTGGCACTTAGCTGCTATGCCAGGTGCTGCCAGGGCTCTGCCCATATCCCTTTGCCCTTCACTTCAGAGCACACCAATCCAGCCTCCAATTGCAAACTTCAGAATTTCTCTGTCTGAGGTCTTTCTCAGGCAGCTGAAGCATTTGGTCCACCTGTGTGCCAGGTAGTTAGTGCCAGGAAATGAACATCTGCTGGAAGAAGACTGCAAGCAATGACTGGCAGGATGGGTTTATAAATAAGCCAGTCCCTTTCCCCTCAAGTGGATTAACTCTGTGCCCTGGCTTTTCAAATTTCCTCAGCAGGTTTCAGCCCCAGTTGCCTACAGTGGTAGTAGGTTTGATAATGCACCATTTATTGGCTACCTTCCCTTCTCTGACTCACTTTACCATTCTTCTCTTGGTGTTTTGGTTTTTTAAAATCCTCTTAAAGAAGCTACTTTCATCTAAATCCTTGTTTCAGGATCTACTTCTGCATAACCCGAAATAAAATAGTTGCATGCTCTACATACACAGGATTGCGACTTTTATTACCAAGTTTTCTCATAGCTGCTGGAGTGAAAAAAGCATTGGACATTAAGTCAGGGGGTCCCAGTTTATCCACTTACCGCTAGGTAACTATATTGGAAACTTGACCCCCATTGTAGCACTGTTAAGAGGGTGGGAAATCTGATTATGGTATTTGAAAGGTGGGGCCTTTGAGAGGTGATTGGATCATGTGGACTGTGCCCTCATGAATAGATTAATCCATTCATGGAGTAATGGGCTGATGGTTTAATGAGTAATCATGGGCATGAACTGGTGGCTTTATAAGGTGAGCACATGAAAGAGCTCAAGCTTTTGCCATTCTCACCATGTGATAGCCTGCGTTGCCAGGGGACCCTGTAGAAACTTTCCACCTAGAAGAAGACACTCATCAGATGTCCCCCAGGGACAGTGTATTTCCCAGCCTCCAAAACTGTAAGAAATAAATTTTGTTTCTTTATAAATTGCCCAGTTTCAGTTATTCTGTTATAAGCAACAGAAAACGGACTAACACAAGTCATTTGATTTTTCTGAGGCTCAGATTTCCTCATTTGGAATGTATAGTTATAAAATGTGTCATAATTTCTTGTGAGGATTAAAGAAAATAAAGTAATATATGTGAAAACACCTACCCTGGAGGCCAATGTTTAGTGGGAACTTAGCGGTATAGTGTGTGTGCTAGTTGAGTATAAGCATAAAGAATTCTTTCTTGTGCTATGAGCCATCATGCCTGTTTTACTTTTTTCCCTGATGGAGCATGGGGGTTGTACTAACATGTCCACTAAACATCAGGAATTGCTAATGGTGGAGAAAGGTTGGAGAGATTGTATTGTTCCATCTTAAGGAGCATGCTTCTAATTAGCAAGAGCCTGTTTTATTTCAACATAAATGGGCAAAAACTCAGCAGATGGTCCCACCACCCCTGAGTCCCAAAGTGCTCCAGAGGAAATGTACAACAAACACTTCAGAGTGAGTGCATTGTCTTTTAATTTCTACAAAGTTCTCTTTTATTTGAGAATTGTTCTATGACATTTTCATGGCTTCATAAACTTTTATGTCATAAAGAGACCCTAGTGATTAGTAAGAATCAGATTCTGTTTTATAGCTGGGGAATCAGAGGTTCCAAAGGCCTCCTCTCCCCAACAGTATTTAAGGAAAAATGACTATCTTCAGCTATTCAAAAGATTAATAAATGACAGCAAGAAGTCTTACTACAATGACTTCAGAAATTAAAGGAGGTGGGGGCATTTTAGATTCAGCTGAAGAGAGAAGATTCTATCCACTAGAGCTGTCCAACAACCAAGGAGATGATTGAAGTGATAAGTTTCCCATCATTGGACATATGTAAGAGGATACAGAACCTACATGGAGTGTTCTAGAAGGGATTCCTGCTCTGTAGGAGTGCAAAATTATGACATGTATATTTTGGTCTTCATCTGTGGTTCCTGGCTTGTTCTAACCTTCCCCCACCTGTCTGTCTTGGAGCTGGCCATGAAGAACTTCTCTGATCTACCTTAGCTGATTGTAGGTCATAAGACCCCCATATCAGGAAAGGACCTGCCCCATGCTTGGGAGCAAGGAATGCTGCTGAGAGGCCAAGAAGAATCTGAACAAACAGGCCTTGCCGGGTTTCTCCACCCCGTCTGTTAGTGTTAGATCATACCTTTTTTGTCCAATTATGTTTCTACATGGTTGTCCATGCTTCAATCATGCCTCCATAATGAAGCTTCCACAAAAACCCAAGAGCACAGGGTTCGGAAAGCTTCTTGACAACTGAACACATGGAGGTTATTGGAGGGTGGTTCACCCAGGGAGGGCGTGGAAACTCCACTCCTCTTCTGCCATGTCTTGCCCTATGTACCTCTTTGTATCCTCTGTAATATCCTTTACAGTAAACCGGTAAACAAAAGTACATGTTTCCCTGAGTTCTGTGAGCTTCTCTAGCAAACTAATCAAACCCAAGGAGGGGGTTACAGGAACTCCAATTTATAGCTGGTTGGTCAAAAGTTCCAGAGGCCTGGGCTTGCGACTGGCATCTGAAGTGGGGGGCAGTCTTGGGAACTGTCCCCTCAACCTGTGGGGGATCTGACACTTCCACCAGGTACGTAGTGTTCAAATTAAATTGGAGGACACCTAGCTGGTGTCCACTGGAGAATTGCTGACTTGCTTGCAAGTGGGGAGAAATCCCTACATGCTTCATTACAGAAGTCGGTCTTCTCTGATGATTGCAATTGTTGCTGAGTAAGAGTATAGGAAAAATGCTTTGCTTGTGTGTGTTTTTTACTAACTCAGGGAGGGAGACATAACTGGGCACTTAAGTCCCTTATGATTTTATTATTCTATAGTTCCGGGATTCCTACCTTAAATACCTTGCATGGTACACAGCATATAATATATGCTCAGTGAAAACACAATGATTATTGCTAGCAAACCTCCTTGTATCCCCTAAAGTAGCCATGGAGATAATTCATTCTCATCTCACTTCTATGAATTCTTTCTTTCTTCATATTGATGCTCTATTCATTTTATTTCTCCCTGCCTGAGATAGCCCAGGAACTGTCAGATTGCTGTTCCCAAGCCCACTGGAAGCCCAGGTGTTCGACTCCAGGAGGCCAGGCCTGGCTCTGGGGATGAACATAGCTGTGACAGTCATAGAGGTGTACCACTCGGACCCCCTTCAAGAAGAAAGCTGCCGTTCAGCTGCAAGGAGAGCAGTGAGCTGACAACCTCCAGCTGTGAGCACATTTAGCGTCCATCTCAGCTTTTTAGCTGAGTCCCCACAATGCCCATAAAGCCCCTCACTAATGACTAGCATAGCAAAAGCACTAGCCATTTCAGCCTAAATCGGGACTCCTTTTTCAGGCTATCTTTGTACCTCACAGCTGAGTTAGTTCCTTTGTCAAACCTACATGGTGATGTGAGGCTCTCCCGACCCAGTCTTGCTTCTTGCATCTTTTTCTTTTACAAGTGTTGGATCTTCATCACAGTCTGAAGTCTTTCTCAGCCCAATCCTGCTTCTTTTCCTAACACCCTTCATAGATATTACCTTCAATAAAGCTCTTACACTCCAAACTCCATCTCAACTTCCACTGCTAGAAGGACCAGTTGATTCAGTGGCTGACCCTGCAGCTATGGAGCCCATGATAAAAGAGAACAAAAGTGCATGTCCCAAAAGAAGGAGAATCTGAGTCATCTACATGTGTGAGGAGACTGTGAAAGCAAGGAGACTTGAAGAATAGGATGTACAAAGGAAGGTCAGAGGGCAGCAGCGTGGGATTGGGAGGCAGATCCCTTGAGGAAAATGTTCTGGAGGGAGGGAGTATTCCCATAAGGACTCCCAGCCACACAGGGAGGTCAGTGTTCCTTCAGACAGAAGCACCTAATAATATTTTGTCTTTATGGGGACCAGGAAAAGGGAGAGAAACTGCCTACACTCTACCCATTGACACTGACTATTCCATGGCACAATATAGCAACGTCGGCAATGAGCCTTACAGATGTGGACGTGCCAGCTTATAGGGAGTGGATGATAGTAACAGCTAATATTGTATGGCACATCTCGTTTCTGCTGCCTCCTGCTACAGGGGTTAACTGTGTGTGCTCCCCACCCTCTAGCCCTCCGGCTGGTTATGTTTATTACGTGTTCTGACAGTAGAGGCCTGTGGTGAAAAATGATAACAGATTTGTATTCTCAAGATCATCTCCAGATGCTGGCCAGAAGCACCTCTGGATTCATGAAATATTTGTCTTTAGTATTTCTTGAAGATGGATGATTGAAAAAAAAAAAGTTCTAGGAACATTTTAATATAAATCATGGGGGATTCCTTTCTTTGGCAATCTGGAATGCATTTCTCTATTTCTTTAAGAAGAATAATGTGTGTATTAATAACTTGGCTGAAATGGGGTCTGGGCCAAGATGAGATGATCACGGAAATCATTATTGATAGTTTCATGTAGCCAAACAATCTGTTCCCCTAAACCTGGAGTCTGTCTTCTGTAGGTGAGCGACTGCTCAAAGGCCACATCTGAGTCACTTGCATGAGTCCCCTCCTCTCCATCCATCTCAGCTGCTACTTCTACCCAGTTTTTTGTGGTTTATTTTGTTCTAAATTGCAAAACCTTCATACCATGAGTAACTTTCTCTCCTGCTTCCTCACAAACAAGCATTCAAATTGACACTAGAATTGTCCTGCTAATCTGTTTATGCCATTGCCATCATCAAATACTTCTAGAGACTCTTTATCGCCTGTAACAGAGCTCTCCAATCTTTTTTGATTCTGTACACTACATGTGAAAATTGTATTTATTTATGAATCTATATCCATTTTTATATTTACATATAAGATGTTTATTAATATTTTTATATGTAAATTGTGAAAATATACATTTTCTAAAGGATGAGGTAATATATACCAGGGGTCAGCAAACTGTTTCTGGAAAAAGCCAGATAGTAAAGATTTTAGGCTTTGTAGGCTATAAGGTCACCGTCACTACTCAACTGCCACTGTAGCACAAAAGCAGCCATAGACACCATGTAAACAAATGGCTGTGACTGTGTTCCAGCAAAACACCATGAACAAAATGGCCAAATTTGGCTTACAGTCCATAGTTTGTGGATACCTGATATATATATATATATATCTTTGGCTACTTTTGATGTGGCCAAAGTCAGACTGGATGCAAGACCTCAAATGCTTCTGACTTTCTTCTTCCATTCCTGCTGTGCATCTGCTTTGTGCTTCCTATACCTGCAGACTGGCTTCTGCTCCGTGGACTACTACATGGTGAAAGCTACCAGCCACAGACCAACATTTACACACAGAGGATCCTAGCCAACTCTCTTGGCTCCAGAAGGTAATCCCTAAGAGAAATTTACTTGCCCAACGTATTGTGCCATTCCCATTTCAGTAGCCTTGTACCACATGACAACTTCCAACACAACCGCATGCATGAGGAGAAAGGGGGCATTTCCTCCAAAAGGCATGATAGGCAGACAGCCTTCTAGGTACCTTATCCCATAAGGAGTAGCACCAAAAAAAAAAAAAAAAAAAAAAAAAATCACCACAATAGTCAGGAACATTTTCACGAAGGAAAGCCACTGTAGTGATAAAAAAGAATATAAGAGATAAATTATCGTACATTGCTACGTCCTTATTGTGACCAAAACAATGAGATAGCTCTTTTAGGCAGTGAGCGGCTTTCAAATCATTTTTAGTACCTATGTCAGAGTAAATGAATTATGTTTTGCTGTGGAAACAAACAACTGTAAGATCTCAGAGGCTTAAGAAAGCAAAGATTAATTTTTGGCTCACACTACATGTCTATCATGAGTTGACTAAGGGCTCTGCTCTGCCTTTCCATCAGGGATACAGGTGCACAGAGCATCCCCCAACTGTCTCCCATAGCAGGGGAAAGAAAAGTGGCGAATCATTCAATGGTCTTTAAAGGTTTCTTCTTGAAAGTGACACACATAACATTTACTCATGTTTAATTTGCCTGATCAGTTAACTTCTAAGAGGGGAAAGAAGGGCAATTAAGCTGTGTGCTTGGATTGTGTTTTTGGTACCAATTATACGCTACACTCTGTAAAATGATTATCTGTCCCCACCCATTGTCAAATGGCTGTGGGACAAGTACATTTCCCCCCTTCATTGATATCAGGCTTGCCCATATGACTTGCTTTGGCCAATTAAATGTAAGCAGAAGTGATACGTGTGACATTTGAGCAGAAAATGTAGAGCCAGCATATAGTTCTATCATTGTCGTTTCCCTCTGTCACAAGAATATGTCCCAATTAAGGAAAGTTCATGCAGCCTGAGTTCCAGAATAAAGAAAATACATGGAGTGAAACCATGTCTACCTACAGCCAACACATAACATGCTTGAGAAATAAGCTTTTGTTGTAAACCACTGATAGTTTAGAGTTATTTGTTACAGCCTCATAACCTATGAAAAAATAGCTAATACGGGGAACCAAACATATGATGAAATAGCTCTAATGACTAACACAACCATCCTTTAAATGACGAAGTCATTGCTTTAATCCCCTTTGTGCACACATCATACACACACACATGCCCCTTTTCGAGGAGCCATCCCCATATTCTGTTTAACTACTACAGAAAACACAAAGCTCAAGGTATGTGGGTTTGTTAGTCTGCTAGGGCTGCCATAACAAACACCACAGACAGGGTGGTATGAACAGCAGTTTCTTTTTTCATAGCCCTGGAGGCTAGAAGTCCAAGATCAAGGTACGGGTAGGGTTCAGTTGATTTCTTCTGAAGCCTCTCTCCTTGGCTTGCAAGTGGCTGTCTTCTCTCTATGTCTTCACATGAACGTCCATCTGTGCCTGCATTCTAGTCTCTTCTTATAAGGACACCAGATATGCTGGATCAGGGCCCACCCATATGACCTTATTTTACCTTAATTTACCTTAATCACCTCTTTAAAGGCCCTGTCTCCAAATAGGCACATTCTGAGGCACTAGGGCTTAGGACTTCAACATATAAATTTTGGGGGGACACAATTCAGCTCATAACACTGGGTGATATGCACCAATCTCTTCATCAGAGCACTTGCATAAGGTCATCTCTTTATCAGGTCCTGATGTAGCTTCTCTCGATCTGGAGACCTTTTTACTATGAAGACAAATTGTCTGTCCTCTACACTCCCCATATACAACAGAATAGAAAACCCACAATACATAATCCCACTCAGAGAGGGAAACTATAGGACACAGAGAGCAGACACTGTTCCATAGTAAACCTGAAATCCTACCGGGCAGAAATCTTGAAGGTCCTGTACTTAAGAGTAGAGAAAGTGCCTAAATCAAGCCTGATTCCACACTCGAGAAGTTCCCTTGAACTTTGGTCTCCATTGTCCTTGACTCTGATCACTAGAGGTTATTCCTTTTCCATTATTCTTTTTCGCCATATCTGAAGTAGGTATTAAGCACTATGTCCTGGGGATGGAGAGACTAAACAGTTTTATCAGTCTATTTCTGCCCATAAAACTTAGCGGCCCCAAGGTTTATTTTAATAAACCTCTCAAATAGAATCTCTTTTATACAGTCTTCTTTTTTTTTTTTTTTTTTTGGCAGTACAATTATCTGAAAAGCTGTGTCAGTCTCCTATTTATTTGATGGTACTCAGCTTTATGAGCAGATATTCATAGTCATCACACTTTGGGAGATGTAATTATTATGTTAGCTTTATTCCTGTGCTTTATTACCTCCATGTCCGCCCTTATCTCAAATTAAATAAAGATTCCTTGAGCCAATTAGGCTTTGGTGGGTGTATTAGTTTTCTAGGGGTGCTATAGTAAAGTATCACAAAAGGGTTCTTTTAACAACAGAAATTTATTGTCACAGTTCTGGAGGTCAGAAGTCTGAGATCAAGGTGTCAGCAGGGTCGGTTCCTTCTGAGAGCTGTGAGGAAGAACCTGTTCCGTACCTTACTCCTAGATTCTGGTGGTTTGCTGGCAATTTTTGGCACCACTTAGTTTTTAGATGCATCACCCAATCTCTTCCTTCATCTCCACACAATGTTCTCCTTATACGTATCTGCAACCAAATTTCCCCTTTCTATAAGGACACCAGTCATAGTGCTTTCGGGGCCCACTCTACTTCACTATGAGCTCATCTTAACTAATCACATCAGCAATGACCCTATTTCCAAATAAGGCTGCATTCAAAAGTACTGGAGGTTACGACACCAACATAATGAATTTGGGATGGAGGAGCATTTCAACCCATAATAGTGGGAGAGCTCTATGCTAAGTCTGAGTCACTTTATCCAATGGAAAGATTTGCTGGTGCCTTACTCTTAGGTGCACCTTTATTCTGAGACACCTTAACCCACTCAGAATACTTAACAACATATGTGATAGTCATACCCTTAATTTAACTCTTGCTGCAAGTCTGAGTTTAGTCATTTGTTTTTGCTCCAAAGCTTTCTCAATTTTGTCTTTTATTACTTGATGTATTAGTCCATTTCTTTTGCTTATAATAAAACACACAAAACTGGATGATTTATAAAGAAAACAAAATGTATTTGCTTACTGTGTTGGAGGCTGAGAAGTCTGCAGTGCAGGGAACACATCTGATGAGGGTCTCCGTAGTGGCCACAGTGATAGCAGGGTATCGCATTGCAAAATGGTGGAGCAGAGAGAGAGCAAGACAGAGACAGATTCTCCTCTCTCTTCTTTTAAAGCCTCCAAACCATGCCTCTGACCACCATTTTTAATTCATTCTCTATAGCATGGTCCTACAATCTAATCACCTCTTCAAGGCACCACCTCTCAATTATCATAATAGGATTTCCCACCCTCAACACTTACAGTGGGGATTAAGCTTCCAATAAATGAACCTTGGGGGACACAATTCAATCAATTCACAGCACTTGGTTGTAAGAAGAAGTTCGATTTTATGTCTCAAAAGGTCACCGTAACTGTAGACATGATTCTTTATGAAACTAGCCAATTCTTTTCTGAGCTCATCTCATTCATGAAATTCATTGTCAATCTCAGCAAACACAGCCATCACATACTACAAACATGTTATTTTTGGTATTCCTCTCCTAGAATTTTAATCTCATTAGTTACATTTTCTGCCTCACAAATTACCATAGGCAAAAAAAAGAAAAAAGTTTCCAAATGTCTATATATCACCACTACGTAACATCGATCACCATCTTTCCAGCCTTTGATAACAGATTCCATACTACGTACCATACAACCACTAGGCAAATTCCACAAAATGCAGATTTTGGATGCTAGCATCAACGCACTCACTTCTGGTACCAAGTTCATTATGAAGCTGGATAGGCTATGTTATGTAACAGGAACAACCCCCAAATCTTACAAACTTTTAACAATAAGGTTTATTTCTGACATATTATATACGTTTCTTATAGGTTGCCCAGAAGTAGAGAGTAGAGACTCTGTTCTCAGGAATGTAGTCTGGTGGAGATTTCAACATGTGGAACATCATCCATTACCATGGCTCTCCTCCGAAGAGATGTGAATTCTTAAAATCATCTACATACATTTCATTGGCCAAAGCAAGTCACATAGCTACCCCTAACTTCAACATGTAGGAAAGTACAATCTAAATACCTAGAAGGAATAGAACTAAAAAAATTCTAAACAGCAACAAACATTTTTCTAAATAAAATCTTACGTAGAATTTCAATGTTTCCCTTATTAACTTACAGGAATAATTTATTCAGGAATAATTTATATACAGCATCCATTTAAACTGTATCATCTAATGAATGTTAAAAGTTGTATACACCTATAAAACCAGCATAACTATCAAAACACAGAACATTTACATAACCCCAAAGAGATTTCTCATTTCTCTTTGTAATTCATCTTTTCTCTACCTCAACTCCAAGCAACTACTGATATCATTTTACCACTGCAGATTGATTTGGATATTATGTAAATGGAATCACATAGTATGCATTCTGTTGTGTCTAGCTTCTTTTATTCAGCCTATTGATTTTGAGATTTCAACCACGTTGTGTGTGTATCAGTAACTCATTCTTATTTATTACTTGAGGAAATACTTAGGAGTGGAATGGCTGGGTGTTATGGTAGGTGTCAGACATTTCAAGAAACTTTAAATACTTTTCCAAAGTGGATGTACTATTTTACATTTCCACCAGCAGTGTTAGAGAGTTCTACTTGCTCATTAACATTTGGCATTATCAGTCTTTATACTTTTAGCCATTTTGATGAGTGAGTAGTGGTGTCTCATTGTATTTTTAATTTACATTTCCCTGATTACTAATTATGTTGAGGATCTTTTCATGCACCTCACTGGCCATTCTTATACCTTTCTCTGTGAAATGTCTGTTCAAGTCTTTTATTAACATTTTATTGGGTGTATTAGTTTGCTAGGTATAGTGGTTTGAATTATGTCCCCCCAAAACTCACTGAAGCTTGAATTGTGTTTCCCAAGTTTTATGTATTAGAAAATTAGCCCCCACTGTGCCTGTTAAGAGGGTGGGAAATCCTATTATCATAATTGAAAGGTGGAGACTTGAAGAGGTGATTGGATTGTAGGACCATTCAGTAGTGAATGAATTAAAATGCGTGTGGATTAAAAAAGGGGTGTGGTTCTGAGGTCTTTAAACGAAGAGGAGAGTCTGCCTTTCTCTCTCTGCTTCCACCACCTTGCAATGTAAGAACCCTGGGTCACTGTCACCACCACCAGATGGACTTTGGATGTCCTAGCCTCAGAAACTATAAGCAATAAATTTCACTGTCTTTGTAAATTACCCAGTTTCAAGTATTTTATTAGAAGCAACAGAAACAAACTAATACCCTAGGGCTGCCATTAACAAAGTACCACAGACTGGGTGGCTTAAGCAATAGAAATTTATTTTCTCACAGTTCTGGAGACTACAAGTCCAAGATCAAGATGTCAGCAAGGTTGTTTCTTCTGAAACCTCTTTCCTTGGCTTGTAAACAGCCATCATTTTCAGTGTCTTCACATGGTCTTTCCTCTGTGTCCTAATCTCCTCTTCTTATGAGGACACCAGTCATACTGAACTAGGGCCCACCCATACGACCTCATTTTACCTTAATTACCTCTTTAAAGTCCGTATCTCCCATTACAGCCACATTCTGAGATACTGGGAGTTAGGACAAGAACATAAGAATTTGGGGAATGCAAGTAGCTGGTTGAGAGGATGTTGAATGTTTCCAGCATAAAGAGGTGACAAATGTTTGAGATGATGGGTATGCTGAGTACCCTGATAAGCATTGCACACTGTGTAAATGTATGCAAATATTGCATTGTACTTTATAAATATATACAATTATCATGGATCGATTGAGAAAAAATAAATTAAAAAGAAAAAATTCAGAATCATAAGTAGATTGGAGGTAACCAGAAATGAGGGAGAAGGAATAATGAGAAATTATTGCTTAATGGGTACGAAGTCTATGTTTAGGATGACAAAAATTTTGGAAATAGAGGTAGTCATTACAGCATTGTGAATGTAATTAATTCCATGCAATTCGATGTTTAAAAAGTGCTTAAAATGGTAATCTTTATGTTAAATATGTTTACCACAATAAAAAAAATGAATTTTTTTTGGGGGGGGGCACATTAAGCCCATAATATTGTGTTGCTTATATCAGATTGTTACTGAATTATAAGCAAGTCTGGAGAGGCCCAATAGCCTCAGCCTACCCCATACTCTTACCAGGTTCTTAACTCCCTCCACGACAGGAAAGAATTCAAGAGCAGAGTCACGGTAGAAAGTGAGATCAGGTTTAATGTAATGAATAAGAGATACAGGTTTCACAGAGAAAGTGCAGCCTCACTCCAGAGACTGAGTAGGGTCTATGCCAATTTTAATACAGAGAATAAGGACAGACTTAAAGTGCAGGCTGGCTCATGAGAGTGAGCAGCTGCTTGCTGAAAGTAAGTTTGATACAAAAAGAAAGCATACACACCTCAGCCAGCAAAGTGTGGGTTGGCCCCAGGAAAGTGAGCAACAATCCCACCTCCTCCTAGGGTTCCACTTTTATAGTTTCACTATCTAATACATAATCATGCTATCTAATGAATATTCAGCTAAGGGGGTGGTTCCTAGTTATGTAATATAGTCTTGCATGTGCTCAGTTGGCCTCCTTTTGGGACATGTTCATTGTTCAAATTCTATCACATGCACCAAACATATTCAAGGATGTTCTGTGCTCTTTAGCACTTCTAGTGGAAGGTCATTCAGAGGATAAATTCCACTTTACTGAGCATGCTTGGCTACTAGGGTTATCTAACCCCTTTCTACTGGGCATGGCCTGCTACTGGATTTGCATAAGTCTGCCCCCTTAGGTCTCAATTTCTCCATGTTGGTGCTGAAAACTGGTCCAATAAGTAATAGTAACTCTCCTCTGGGGGAGGGCCTAGAAGAGGGGCTTGAGACATTGGGGAGTGGCTTGAAACCCACAGGTGTGTCCTGAAACCCAAACTCATGGAAACTGAGCACCTCCTATCTCAGAAGTATTCTTTGTATATACTGAGAACAAGTCCTTTGTTAGATTTACGTGTTGTGAATTTGTTCCCCCATCTTTGATTTGCATTTTTGTTTTCCTAACAGTGTCTTTTGAAAAGCAAAAGTTTTACATTTTTATAAATAAAATTTATCAATTTTTTAAAGATCTATTACATTTTTTATATTCTATATAAAAAATATTTACCAAAGTTTGCTAATATTTTCTTCTAAAAGTTTTATAGTTTTAGTTTTTACAGTCAGGTCTATGAACCATATCAAGTTAATCTTTGCCTATGTTTGAGACAAGAATTAATGTTCATTTCTCCACATAGACATTTTGATTTTTCAGTACTATTTTTTTTAAGACTTCACTATCCTTATTGAATTATTGTGGTTCTTTTCTCAAAAATCAATTGACCATACATGTATAAGTCTGGTTCTGAAATTTCTAATCTCTTGTATCTATCTGGCTATGTATTCTTTCACCAATATCAGACTCTAATGATTTTTGTTACTTTATATCTCCTTTCTTGCCTTCCTTTAAATTATTTACATATTTTTAGAATTCGATGTTAATTCATTTATTGGCTAGTCATAGTTCTTTGCTTTATTTTTTTAGTGGGTTTTCTATGGATTACAGTACACATCATTAATTTTTACTCTACCTAGAGTTAATATTGTAGTAACTCATGTCAAATATAGAAACCTTGCAACCACTTAAATTCATTAACTCCTCACCATCCTTTATGTTCTAGCTTCGTATATAATATACCTATATAGTCATGTGTATTTTAAAGGTATAATGAGAAAAAACAGACTTTTACGTCAACCTATATATATATCTATCATAGTATTCATTTCTTCCTAAGGATCTGAGTTTTCATCTGGTTTCATTTCTTTTCCCCCTGAACAAATTCCACCATCTTTTTTGATCGTGCGGTTCTGATGCAATACATTCTTTTAGTTTTTCTTTATCTGAAAAATGTCTTTATTTCATCTTTAGGCTTGAAAAATATTTTCATTGCATATAAAATTCTGAGTTGACATTTTTATTCTTTCACCATTTTAAACATATTTTCCCATTGTCTTCAGAACTTTTTTGATTATAATAAAAAGTCCATGGTCATTCAAACCTATTTTCCCTTCTATGTAGTGTGTCATTTTTTTCTCTGGGTGTTTTGAAGATTTTCCCTTTATCTTTGGTTTTCAGCAGTTTGACTATAATGTGCTTAAGTATGTTTATCATCAAATTTATGCTATTTGGATTCACTTAACTTTAATCTGTTTCTTTCCTTCAAACACTGTGAGAAGTTTTCACTCATTATTTCTTTAAATACTTCTGTCTCATTCTCTCTCTCCTTTTCTTTTGGTAATCCATTCACCTATATGTTAGACCTTTTGAAATTTCGCACAGGTCTTGGATGCTCTGTTAATTTTTTAAAATCTTTTTTTCCTCTCTTTTTCAGATTGGATAATTTCTAATGGTCTACTTCAAAGTTACTATTTCCTCTGTCATCTCCATTCTGCTAGTAAGCTTATCCAATAATTTCAAGTTCAGACATTGTATTTTTTCATTTCTAAAATTCCCATTTGGCTATTTTTTACATTTCTAAAGGTTTTTCTTTTGAGAATTCCTATCTTTGTACTCATTATAAGCATATTTAAATTTATCTCAGCAATCATATCCTCTTTGAAGTACTTATTTCATAACTTGAGCATCTGGGTTATCTCTGGGTTTGGCACATGCTAATTATCTTTCCTTGAAGACAGGTCCACATTTTTCTGACTCTTAAAATGTTGAGTAATTTTGGATTCTAGTCTGGGCATTGTAAATGTTCTGTTGTAGAGATACTGGATTTTGTTATATTGCTACAAAGAGTGTTTGTGGTTTTTAATTATCATTTGTTTATTTTGTTTTTGGTTTCTGTTTGGATACTTTTAGCAAGAGTTTTAACTTGGTTTGACTGAAATTACACTGTCATACCTGTGATGGATGGAGTCTTACATCTCAGGTCAGGTATTTAAGCCTTTGTTGCAAGCTGCTTTCAATGTTCTCACAAATGCATGATTCAGAAGTCATCCAGAAACATGAGCTGAGTTTAAACACTGAATTAAGGACTTCCCATTCTTTGACTCTCTCCTTTTTAGGATTTCCCTATAACTCTCTGGTGGTTTATTGCCCAAAAGTTCCTTCACCTCGTTCATTATGGCCAAAAAATGGCAGGGTTTTCTATCAGAATTTTAGTCACGTGGTGTGACCTACACTATGATTGTGGGTACCTTCAAAAGAAAGCCATAAGAAATAGGAAACTCACTCTATTTGGTTTCCTCATCTCAATTTTCAATTCTCCTCCATGATCTCCTGCTTCTGTTCAGTGTCCAGAGCCTCAGGTCATTCATGTTTTAAATTTTTTTCAGAGTTCTATTATTTGCAGTAGTTCACTACTCCATATTGGAGGTAGAATTTTAATTCTGTCTTTTAAATTTAACAATTTTCATATAGGAGGGAACTTCAAAAAGTTCATAGATTCATATTATCTTTTAATTCTATTATTCCACAAACTTTTAGAAGTACCCTTGTATTTTATGTTCAAGTTTATAACTTTAAAGTTTTATGAAGTCATTAACTGAGACAAATAAAGATGTTTTGCTTACCAATAAAGTCTGAGATTAAAGTTTATGATTCCCAAGTTGCCATCATATTTCAGCAAACAATTTAATTTCCTGTTTTGTTTTGGTTGCACGGTGTTGAGAAATCTTGATTCATATGGGTATATAGTTGCAAAAGACAGAGTTTTTTAAAAAAACAATTTATCTTAGAATATCAATCAATAAAATAAAAGCTTTATTTTGAGGTTTGCATAAATAGGAGCCAAATTGGCAACATGATCTTCTAATCCAAGTTTTTTATAAACATTCCATGAAAAGCAGACATCTGTTGTCAAATGTATTTGGAAGAATTTGACTGGTATATTCTACTAGAGAACCATAACATATTCAAGATTCTGAGGACGAATCTTTTAAATTTAATTTAACCCCCATATTTCCCCAAATTATTTACCTCATAATCTTTATTTTTAAAAATACCAATTTGTAGAAGAAGCCATAACATATTCAAGATTCTGAGGACGAATCTTTTAAATTTAATTTAACCCTGGTATTTCCCCAAATTATTTACCTCATAATCTTTATTTTTAAAAATACCAATTTGTAGAAGAAGTGCTCCAAGTTTTGGAAAACAAAAAAATATATATTGGTAATCCCAAAGGAAAGGAGAAAAGGAAATAGCATCTGTTAGATACCTACTATATGGCAGGCACTGTATTGAATGCTTACACATTATTTTGTTTAATCCTTAAAACAACCAAATGTGCAAGATGAGAAAACTGGGGCACAAGAGGGTATTTAAAAAAAAAAAAAAAAACATACAAAACATAGTCTCCTATCCCAAGGGGCTTGCAGTGTCTTCACTGAGCCAAGGCCTATTGCTTCAGTCCCACCCAAGCACATACAAAACATAGTCTCCTCTCCCAAGGGGCTTGCAGTGTCTTCACTGAGCCAAGGCCTATTGCTTCAGTCCCACCCAAGCATCAAAGTGGACTCCATGGGATTGGAGCTGAACAGGGGGCAAGAGTCCACGCGTTCTCAGAATAGTAGTCAGGGAAGGCAGCCAGCATTGTCTTAGAGAATAGCCAAGGTAGTGGCCAGGAAAATGGTGCTGAGCAACAGAAATAAAATAGTTGAGACAAAAAAGTGGGAAATTTAGTAGCAGTATAAATGCTTGGAGAGGTCAGGAATAATATGGACTTCAAAAAGACAAATGTGAACAGCAATCCAAAACTAAGGTCATTTTACAAGGGATTAGGATCTTGTATAGCAACAGACATAACTATTTTAAAGAATTTTTTAAAGGAAATTTATAGATCCATAAAAGAGATGATAAATTTTCAAATGAGTTGTCATAAGGAAATGTCATAGGAAGAATGAAGGGTATAGGCTAGAGCAGTCACGGAGTTTCCTTGAAGAGATGAGTTATGAGTCAACCCTCAAAGTCAAGAAGGGAGTCATATAGCCAAGGAAAAGAGACACAAAATATTTACATGATTGCCCAAAATTTTGCCCCTACCTGTCATGCAGCACATGTGTATTCTCACCAACATAAAATTTCCAGGAAAATAATTTGTGGATTTCAAATTATATGGAGAGCTTATGGGAAAATTGAAGATTCTCAAAAAAAATTCAATTGGTATTTCTGTATTTTAAGGCATAAGGTTTAACTTTAGTTTCCTAATTTAAGTAATTTTATCAAACTTTTTTTATTGTTCGGTTTCTTAAGTTTTTTATATATAAAGTAGACTTTGTGGGGTGGAAAAGAAATCAGACTCTTGGTATAACCCAGTGTACAACTTCCTGGCTTCAGAACCACGTTCCACTCTAAAATTTTCTATGCAAGACAAGTGACAATTTATCTCACTATAATGTTTTTAAGTTGAAACTTGATTTTTCCAAAGTATTTTGGCTTCTAGTGAAATGTTTCCCAGTCTGGACTTCTGTAATCCACAATCTACTTTCAATCATCAACTCTGTGCTAGGAATGTTTGCAGGCTCCTTAGAACAAAGAACGGGTTTTACATATATATATTTATTTATTTACCATTAAAGTAAAAATCATTTTCCACTATGACAATGATTGAACTCAAAAAAATAAAGAAAATGTCATATAGTCCTAATACCTAGGGATAACCTCTGTTAAGAGTTTGCTGTATTTCTCTTGAGTCTGTGTTTCCCAGTCTGGACTTCTGTAATCCACAATCTACTTTCAATCATCAACTCTGTGCTAGGAATGTTTGCAGGCTCCTTAGAGCAAAGAACGGGTTTTACATATATATATTTATTTATTTACCATTAAAGTAAAAATCATTTTCCACTATGACAATGATTGAACTCAAAAAAATAAAGAAAATGTCATATAGTCCTAATACCCAGGGATAACCTCTGTTAAGAGTTTGCTGTATTTCTCTTGAGTCTGTTTCTGCTGCATATATTTACATAATTGTGATTAGATAATATATACAAAATATAATATGCAGAGTTTAAAAATATTATGTCTATTTTCTGATTATAATACTATTACTGGATAATTATAGGGGCTTCAGAATTTTAGAAAAGTATGAAAAGAAAACATAATGATGTGAAATTCATCCACAGAAAAAGTATTTATTTTAGTATATTTCTTAGGATCTTTACTCTTTTCTTAACTTAATTAAGCTTATATTATGTTATAGTTTAAGCATAATTAACACAAAAGCATTTCATAGAAAGGACTTGGATGCGCGATTATTTAAAAAGGACTTGGTGACTGATGATATCTACAACAGGCTGCTTTTTCAGTATTTTCCAATTAAAAAAAAAAGGATGGGTCATTTAGTTGGAGTTTTAAAATTACAGAAAAAAATTATAAAATGTTCCTGATAATAAATTAAGACATATGCTTATACGGAGCAGCATTAGTTGCATTATGGAGCAGCCATTTAGTTGGTATTCTCCTGCTTAAATGGAGGAAGGAAACAATTTTCTTATGTGGTAATTTACTTATCTCAAGGAACCTAACATGCAACAGTTGATCTGCAATTAGCAAATGAAGAGTTGTGCATCACCTGTTGCTTTTGTGCTCCATGATTATAAGAAGTTTCACCGAATTTGTAGAATGAAGGGGAAGGATATAACATAAAAAATACATTTCTAGTACTAGGAAATTATAAAAACAACAGAATAACAACAATATGTTAGCAATACCTGCCACTTTGGAGTGCTTACTATTTTCCAGGGACTATGTTAATCACTTGATATGCATTTATCATTTATATTCATTTATGCATTCCATATCCGTGGGGCTGCCTACGAATTGCTGAGAATACAATAATGAGGGAAAAAACTAATCTGAGAAGGATCTTGATTTGCTCTCATGGAGCTTAGAGGTTAGTGAGGAAGACAGAGTTGACGAAAAGGTCATGCTAACGACTGAATAATTACAAGCTGTTTGAAGACTGAAAAAAAAGGCCTACTCTTTTGTCTGTAGCAGATAAACTTTCCCAAGACTAGAGATGTATGGAAGGTTCCCTGAGGAGTAAACCTTGACTAAGGTCTGCATGTTGAGAGGCAGCTAACTCAGCAAAGGAGGAGAGGGTATGATTGTAGGACAAACGTGAGTGGTGTAAAATCAGACTGCAGACATAGGGAGATTCTAGACCAGGTAGGGTATTAAAAGCTCTTCAGGGACTTCTGCCTTTATCACAGAAGCAATGGAAATTTACTGAGGGGCTTTCAAACAGGGAGGTAATATGTACAGATCTACATGTTTAAAGATAACGTTGGCTGCAGAGTGGCAACGAGACTGAAAGGGGCCACCGTAGCTAGAACTAGAGTGGGAGCAGCAGAGATGATGAGCAGTGCATGGGTTCAGGGAAATTCAAGGGGTAAATGTGACAGTTGTTGGGCTCTGTTAGGAATCGGATACTGGGGGTGTGGCCGGCAGGTGAGGAAGAAGCAGGAGGGGCTGGAATCCAAAACAGAGGTGGAAGGATTGCCCTTCGATGAGAAATAGAACATATACTCCAATTTTTCTTTGAAGAATTTTTCCCTCTTCCATATTCAGCTCTTGGTTTGGGCCCTTATTAGTTTATGCCAACCAGCATATCCCATTCTGAGACCACAGTGATTGGTCAGGAATTAAGGTATAAGCCAGTCAGAGCCAGAGAGATGCCAGGAGACATCACAGGTGCTTTGGAGACAAGGAAGCTTTCCTGGAAGCTCTTCCATTCCCTCCCGGGGGTGGTGTGAAAGTGGGAAGCTGGGAACTGCTACAGCAGGCAGTGAGCAGTCATAACCAAGGGGGACAGTTGGCAATGTCAGAGTCACTGTGTAAAGCTGAGGTGTCTGTCACCCATGAAAGCAGAGGCAAGAGAAAATGAAATAAAACCCAAACCAAAAAGAAATAATAATATTGGTGACATAATTTGAAACTTTAAAGTACAGATTGCTTGACGTCAACCCTACTTTTGGACTTTTCAGTTACATCCATCAATAATTCCTTTTTGTTATTGTTGTTTTGTTTAAGCAAGATCAAAGTGGCTTTGAGGGCCGGCCCGGTGGCGCACTGGAGAGTGCGCCTCTTGGGAGTGCGGCGGCGCTCCCGCCGAGGGTTCGGATCCCATGTGGAGACCGGTTCCCACTCACTGGCTGAGCGAGGTGCGGGCGCAACACTGAGGGTTGCGATCCCGTTACTGGTCAGTAAAAAAGACAAAAAGGAAAAAAAAAAAGTGGCTTTGAATTGGGTTTTCTATCATTTCCCTACAACAGCCTGAAAAACATACAGGTCTTCCCCATCAACTAACTTGCTGCAGCAGCACTCAGCTGCTCTGATGCAGGTGAAGAGAAAGCAGAGAGAGGGGTTAATCCAAGGTTCAAAGTTGGCTAAGTGGTTGTGATACAGGAGAAAGGAAGAGGGTGTTTGGGGTGTTGCAGGAGAGTCATGGAGATGGTGAACCATGCTGTCTAAATGGAGTGAAGTGAAAATAATAATGTAGAGGGTGATGGATTGGGAGTAATAACGTGTCAGTTCATTGGAGGCCCAGAGAGGTTAAAGAATGTAAATTAACAAACAAACTGGAAAGCACAGGTGATGGAGAGAAAGTCGGATGCTTGAACTAGTTATTCTGGAGACAGGGTGTGTAGCTGCAATGGAGCAAGGGAGAAGCTGTGGTATTTGCTCCATGCCCCATGGGGATGGGGAGATCACCTGGGATGAGGGAAGGGCTTGGGATGGTGAGGACTCTGGTGAGGACTCTGATTCAGCCCGTGATGTTCAATGAGGGAGTGGGATAGACTGAGAGAGCAGGAGACACTGGTGATGAGGAGTGGATGGGTTGGCAGACAGGCACAGGCCGAATGGGGACAGAGTTTTTTCAAGACGGTGGGAGAAATAGAAATCTGGAAACAGAAATGGGATACAAAGAACTCAACAAGCTCACTCTACTGCTGAGGTTCATGGGAGAGGATGGGAAAGAATAAAGAGCCCCTGCTCGAGAGGGCTGCCCAGGAAGTAAAACCTGGCAGGGGAAAGCCAGGTCTCAGCTAAGGGAGGGCGAAGTGAGTGCACTGGGGTAGAGAGGACTTTGCTGATTCTGGAGCAGCGATTCCACAGGACAGAGAGGAAGGATTTGGAAGGCTTCAGAAAAGTCAAGGTGGGTTGGGGATGACCCAGCCTATGGTGATGTAGGTATAATGAAAGGCTACGATGTGGTGAGGAGAGTTTACACTTCAGATACTAACAGTTAAAAACAGGGATGGGAGACCTAGAGGGGAGATCTGCATGGGCGCTGGGCCTCATGCAGGAGGGTGTGACTTGCATGAGACAAGACAGTGAGAGTCTCAGCAGCCTCAGTGACTGATCCCCTTGGCCTGGTTTAGTTCCCACAGTGGACTGCCACAGTCCCTGAGGATGGGGAGGAGTGTGTGCAGGAACCATATGCACAGTGGCAGCTGCCATGATCCATGCTAAGCATGACCCGTGCTGGCACAGGAGTACTCAGGAAACATCGGCAGTTGCTGCTGCTGTTTTTGTTGTGGCTGGTGTTATCTCTGATCCACAATCCCTTATCTGCAGTTGTAAAACTCAATAAGCTTTGAAAAACTAAAAAGGGCTGTTTTGTTTAGTTGTTTTGCTTGCAAGTCTGTGGCAAACTCATTTGGCAGCAAAATCCACCCTGAATTTACAATCCATTGTCTTTATATAGCCCATTTGGAGAGACAGTTCAAACATTTGCTGCAGGAAAAAAAAAAAGAATGTATTTTATTACGGGATATTCCCCAGACCCTGGTGGTTCATTTGTACCATGGAATTTTAATTAGCATTAAAAAGGAACAAACCATTGATACATACAGTAACCTTTATGGATCTCCAGGGAATTTAGTGAATGAGAAGAGATTGACCTAGAGGTCTCTCTCAGTGCTCTTAGGTGATGGTCAATAGTTACCACTATTACCTAAAGAGCGAATTGATAATTCATGGCTCCCAGGCCAGGCGTAGTATAAAGAAAGCTGAAGTGGGACCTCTGCCTACGCCCACGCTCTGATTCTGGTACAGTGAACAGAGAGAGCTGGAGAAGTTGCGGTCCCCAGGACGCAAGGCTGCTGACACTCCTTCTGTCTCTAACAAACCCTGGGAGGATGCGATAGGCCACTGTCAGCAGTCAGTCCTGTGCTCCTTCCCCAAACACAATTCTAGGCCCTGTGGTATCCAAAACAGAAGAGACCTACTCCTAGGGTTCTATAAAAATTGTTGATCTGGTATTTCAGAATTGTGAGTTTTTTACCTTTTTCTATGAGTATGTGTCCCTGCTTATTTTACAGTGAGATATCAAGGAAAGCTGTGTCAGTGGCTAACTAGATGGTGTTTTAAAACAGTAATCTTATCCTCTGCTTTCTGATATCCTCATTCTCCCAAGAGTTTAAGCACAGTACCTAGTATATGAGTAGTGCATCTTAAATTAGTGCTATGCAATCAATTATTTAATTAATTGAAGAGCAGACTTCTGAAAGGGGAAATTTTTATCTGCCCCAATACCTGCTTGGAATTTTCCTTAGCCTCCACATTCATGTGTTCCAAGTAAAAGTAAAAGAGCTTGTATTCTTGAAACACTGTATCCACATCATGGCTGCAGAATGGAATCAGGGGAGAAGCACAGGGTTTGTTGACACACATGAGTTGAAAGGGAGATCTCAAAGTGGTAGAATGTCCACCCTGGAGCCCACCCCAATAGTTCAGTCCCATCTAATCTCTAGCTCTGTGACCACGGATGGATTTGGAATCTGTACCTTGCCTTTCTCATCAATAATATGGGAGTAGTAATAAAATTACCTATCACATTGGGTTTACGTTTAAATCGAGCTAATGCCCATAAAGCCCTTAGCTAGCACTATGTCTGGCACACTGCTAGCACCCAATAAGAATTTATATTATAATTAATATTATATTATAATACTGGGTTTTATCACTTACAGTAATTTTTATGAGCATAGACAAGTGATTTAAACTTTACTGAGCCCTAGGTTACTCATCTATAAAGTAAGAGTAATAACAATTACTCACCAAGAGGATGTGTAGAGAAATAAGCACAATAACCTAAGTAGGAATGTTTTATAAATGGTGGTGACCAAGGCTGGGGGCATGAGAATGGTCTGCGCTGGGAGCAGGCACCAAAAGGGCCATTGTTTGTAGAGAGCTAAAAAACAATAATAAAACTGACTCATATTTGGTCTGCTTTTTGTTTTCCAGGTGTGTCAACAATTCTAATCAATGTCGATGATAATATATTCTTCTCCAAAAAAAATTTCTCGGTCTAAATTCTAAACAATTACTGACATTGTTACTGAAAGCCCAAAGGTCTGTTTGCTCACCACTCAGTAGCCAATAATTGAGAGACAAGTGCTGGTGTAAGGAAAGGTGGCCTTTAATCAGGAAGCTGGCAGCCTGCGGAAATGGTGGACTTGTGTCTCAAAGACCATGTCCGCTTTCCCCAGACTTGCCAAAGGGTTTTACAGGGACAGGTGGTAGGGGACTGATTCATGGTGATCTAAGCAGGGACGTGAAGGCATAATCATAAAGCAGATAAACATCAGAGAATTTCTCGGGTGGGAGCTGATTCACGGTAACCATCCTCCATGAAGTCAAGTCACAGATTCAGTTCCTGTTAACCTGAAAAAAATATAGTTAGTGAGCTAGTAAAGAATGGCCACCTGGGTTAGTAATTTCTTCTATAATTATTCTGTGTACAGTATGAGCAAAAGTCATAATGTTCTAGCAGTCATGTGAACAAGAATCATTGTATTCTAATGCCCAGCTGTAAGCTATGAGGTTCAGGTTACAAGAGTAACAGACAAAACTTTTTCAGCCTGTTACACCATGACTGTTAGAATTTTAACGATGTATACGTGAGGTTGAAATTAGCATGGTTTTTCTTATTTATCTCTTAATAAGCATTATATTTTCCAAGGAAGTGAATTCAGAGAACTTCCATTATGCAGTTGACTCCCAACACATTCAAACTTAGCTATATGCGTTTGTTCTGAGTGTAATTTCATAATGGTATCATTCAAGCTCACTTATGGTGACTGTAATGGATTTAACTATGTTCCCCAAAACTCACTGAGGCTTGAATTGTGTGACCTAAGTTTTATGTATTAGAAGTTTAGCCCCCACTGTGACTGTTAAGAGGGTGGGAAATCCTATTATAGTAAACTGAAAGGTGGAGCCCTGAAGAGGTGATTGGATTGTAGGACCGTGCAGTAGTGAATGCATTAAAAATGATGGTCATGGATGTGGTTCTGAGGGAGGAAAGTCTGTCTCTCTCTCTCTCTCTGCTCTCTCTGTTTCCAACATCTTGCAGTGTGAGACCCCTGGGTCATGTCACCACCTCCAGATGGACTTTGGACTTCCCAGCCTCAGAAACTGTAGCAATAAATTTTGTTTTTCTTTATAAATCACCCAGTTTCAGGTATTTTGTTAAAAGCAACAGAAATGGACTAATACCGTGACATTCATGTCTCCAATTTCTGCTTTAAACTGTAGATTAAAAATAAGCAGAAACAGCACAGTGATTGTAAAGATGAAAACACAAAATTCAAGTTATTTAATTCCATTATTCTATGTGACCACTTGAAGTTTTTATTTGTACTTAAAATGTTAAATAGTAAAATAGGGAGCAAACTGAGAAGTCTAATATTTTTGTTTACAATATAATATTCATTTTCTTTTTACTGCAAGATAATATATAGCAAATTTAATTTTAAAAAGTTTCATTGTCTGCATGTCTTTTCTCATCATTATTATTATATGTTTTGTTTCATATCTATTAGCAAAATAATTTTGCCATTTCAGGAGGGGTGGTATTGAGGGATCTGTTTCAGGTGTAGGAGATGCTGGGTTCACCCCGTTAGTAACTTTAAACATCCTATATGACATCGCTATGATTCACCAAAACCAAAGCATTTTCTGAATTGTAACTCTCCAGAGTCAGGAGTATGATCCTGAGCAAGTGGCTTTCTCCTTCCAGCCACAGTTTCTCACATAAAGAATGTGGGTAGCAACACCTGTCCCACAGGATCAAATGGAATACAGCACAGTGGCTGCCTGTAGTAGGCACTCCTTACAGGTCAGGTAGCTTCTCCTGTCCTTGCCCATCTGGGTAAGAAGGGATTGGACTTGCCAGTCTCTAAGGTCTTTCCCAGCTGGGAATGTCTATGATAATAGACATAATAAATAAACATTCAGTAATGGATCTCATTTCCTAAGTAGCCACTTCCTCCACCATGAAAAAACCCTCAGCCCTGAAGCTTCAGAAGTCTTCACTCTTGTTCTTGGTTCCACAGTGACAATACCCTACGTGTATTCAAAGGTTAAATACCCTATCTGTTCAACCAATATACTTCCATTACATATTAATTATATGACCCACATAAAACAAGAGAGACAATTAAAAATATAGCATTTGCAGAATATGGGGAGGATTTTTTTTTGTCTCTGTATGAAATGAGGCATGTGTTATATTGTCAAGTTGATCATTCTATATTCTCTACTCCTTTTATTAAGTTCCCTGTTTTAAGGGCCTCTAGAGCACTCCAGACAACTCCAGATCCCCCTTTCTAGCCCTTAAAATTAGAAAGCTTTGTCTTTCAAAATTAGAACCAAAAAAAAAAAAAAATCTTTTTTTAAGTAGTTGTCTTTTAAATCTGAATAAATTTTTCTTTATTTAATTTCTGATTAAAAACATTGTTTCCTTTTTTCCAGCTCAAAGATAACTGTGGTTCCATGAATGGAAGGATAAATATATTTATTATAATTAGTATTCTAACTATAACTCTTGTATGATTCCCTCTTTATTGGTGACAAAATACCTTTACTTACTTTTTATTTAATACACACACACACACACACCCCTACGAGGGTACTTCAAAAAGTTCATGGAAAAATAGAATTAAAAGATAATATGAATCTTTCCATGAACTTTTTGAAGTGCCCTCTTTTTACTAAGATAGTGATGTTACATATGTGAGGCCACAGAGGCTCTGAGAGCTGAAGCAGCCAGACCCAGGCTCTTATGTCTTGGCTTCACATCCCACAATCCTCTGTGCTTTCCTCTAATGATCAGTTTGCAAGTCAGGCACTCCCGCAAGGTCGTAAACACAGTGAGGGTATCGTCAGTACCCTTTATTTCTCCAGAATTTAGCACATGTTGTAACTTCTCAAAATATATCTGCCAGAGAATGGGAGAAAGGTCTGCTTTTTAGTAAGAATGTTTACAAATAACATTTCTTTTGATCAACGTATTAGTTTTTCAATACCCCTATAAAATCTTTTAGGTAGAGATGAAGAAATGGAAATGTTAGGAGCTAAGTAGTTGCTTCAGAGTCCCACAGTTGGGAGGAGGTAATGAAAGGACTTGAACACAAGTCTTCTGAAACTTACTTCTTAATTCTTCTCAATAAACCATACTGAATTTTTCAAGCACAGATGTACCTTAGATATTAACAAGTGCCCTGCCTACACCACAGACAGGAATACAGAAATTCCCCTGTTCAATAAAATTTTAGAAGGTCATTGTTTTGGACTAAATTCCTACACTAGGTCCCAAAAGACCAAACAAAAATTCAAAATGAAGTCACCCCTGCTAAGTTCTATGTCACCAAACCTAAATTAAGTTGTGGTCTGACCTTCCAAGATATGAGGAGAGAAAGATAACAAGCCAATTTTCCAAACAGGACCATTTAAGTCTTCAACTGGCAGGATAATGAAGTTCCCTCTGCTTTAATCCTTACACAAAAGAAATAGCCTGAAGTGACCTGATGTTAACTAATCAATTATTTTTCTGTTGTCCTATCTTCTTGTCCTCACCTTACAAGAAAAGTAACTGAAATGAACAATCTGCTTTGTTTTTTTTTCCCTGCTTTCTTCAGCCCTTTTTCTGTCCATAAAATCAACCTCTTCTGCTCAGCACCTCAGAACACTTATTCTATTTTATGGAATGAAGTGTTATCTGATTCTAGAATTGCAAAATAGCCAATTGAGATCTTTAAATTTGTTGTAACTTTGTCCTTTGACACCCCTTACAAAGGTGAAGAGACACAGAGGTCCCAAGAGGGTTAAGAGAGATGCAGGATCCCATGAGAACAAAGAGGCCAGAGTGAGCTTGGATTTAGCAGCCAGAAGTCAACGGCCAAGACAATGGATTCCTGCAGTGGTGTCTGAGCAAAGCTCCAAAGAGCCAGAATGAACAATTTGCACTTTAATGGCCAACATTCCAGAGGCAAAATCAGATCAATCATTAAACCGCAGGGAGAAGCGAGGTGTTCTTTCCCGGGCTACCCTGGGATCACAGAGCCACCTCTTTACCTACAGACGACTTGAGAGAAGAGTTCTGGAAGCATAAACCTTTATAAGAGACCAAATCACTCAAAAGAGCTGAAACCAAGATACCTTTCACTACTAAGTTTCTCCTCCATCTCCTAGCTGCTAAGCAAAAGGGTGAGGTTCATGAGCAAGATTATTAGAAAATAAAGAAGCTGTGTTTTGTTATCACAGCAGAGTCTATATTTAGAGTTCAGTCCTGCCACATACTTAAGATAACATTTTCTAAATGTCACTTAGAATTGATTCGTTAATCCCCTCACATTAAGAGGACAAAAAAGAAAACAATTTCTGTAGAAGATCTACAGATTTGTCTATTAGAAATCATTGCATCTTCATGCACAGAGTATTTTCCCCTGCTTACTATCAGTTTGGCACTGGTCCTAGAACAGTGAGCAAAATAGAAAAGGTAGTTAATTTACTGCAAAAGCTGAGGAGTTTGGTAACTGGCCCAAAGTCAAGTAGTTAATAAACTGTAGAGCCAAGATTAAACTCGGGTGTACTTCATTACAAAGCCCACACTCTTTCTGTCTCACAATACTAGTTAAATATGAACTATAAAAACAGAATTTGTGCATATAGTTTGACTAATCTTTTTTTTTTTTTTTTTAAGACCAGATTTAATGAATCTCTAACCTCCCTTAAAGAAGTTTGGGGCCCTATGTCTGTATTTGTGTCAACTAACTAGTGATGAGGCTGGCATTGTTTCAAGAAAACCAAACCAAGCCATAAGGAGGTAAATACTGCAGTAGTGGTTCTAAAGTATGGTCTCTGGACCAACAGCATCAGCCTCACCTGGGGACTTGTTAGAAATGCAAATTATCAGGCCACGTCCCAGACCTACTGCATCAGAAACTCTGGGTGTAGGATCCAGCAATCTGTGTTAACAAGCTCTCTAGGTAATTAAGATGTACATTACAGCTTGAGAAACACTGTTCTACTGGCAAGGAGCGTGCTAATTCTCCTGAACCTCAACATACTTCAGAATCCTTCTCAATACAGAGACCCAAAAAGCCACTACCAATGGTCCTGAATTGGTCCTTATAAAGAGGCTTACTTGCCAATTATGGGTAGTTCAACCAGCTAATTCCATAGATGAGAAAATGAGTTCTAGAGAGAGAAGGTGACAATTTCAGCTCACAGAAATAAAGTAGAATCCATTTTGGTCCTTTGAAACACAACAGTTTGATTGAAGCATATTTCCTGATGAACAGAACTAGAAAGGGGGAAGAGGGGAAGGAGTTAATAACTTTTATAGGCCAAGATGAGGGATCTGGTTGAGGAACCAGCACATACCAGGGGTAGAGATGGAATCTGACACCCCAGCTGGGACTAGAATAGGCCTGCATAAAGCAAGGAGGCAGAGGGGAAATCTGAGCTGGAAATGGAAGGGCATCTCTCCCCCGTACCCTGTTTGGGAGGCCTCCAGCACCCCCGATCCCACCTCTGCTTTGCCATTTGGATGAATTACCTTTCTCCGCGTCTGCTTCCTGGACTGCCCTCTACCCA
This sequence comes from Galeopterus variegatus, assembly GCF_000696425.1. Taxonomy (NCBI): domain Eukaryota; kingdom Metazoa; phylum Chordata; class Mammalia; order Dermoptera; family Cynocephalidae; genus Galeopterus; species Galeopterus variegatus. The sequence continues at coordinate 827,199 of NW_007726233.1, read as the reverse complement.
CAGCTGCTGGATCTGAGGTCCATCCATCTTCACCCAGGCCAAGGGCCCCAGGGAGCTTTGGGGAGGCTCCAGCCCACAGTAGTAATGAGAAGCAGGACTTCCGGGAGCCATGCTGCTGATGAGAGTCAGGGAACATGATCGTGTAAGCCTTGTGAAATCACCACGTGTGACCGAGTGGGTAAAGAATGTTTTGTTTGGGGGGAGGAGGAACCTCATAATTCTGAGTCCACCAACTTTTCCAAAGGAGCAGTTGTCACTGGGTGTGTGCGCCAAACCAACACTATCCAGAATATTCATTCCAGTGTACATAGTACTGAAGTTTCTGAATTGGTGGAAATAACTGGATGCTTTTCACCTTTGACCCAGATGGTAGCAATTGCATCCCGGTTGGAATTTCTACCACTTAACCAGACTAGTAAGATACTTAATATCTTCAAGCCTCAATTGCTTCGTGTATAAAATTAAGATAATAATTAAAATAATTCCTGCCTTATCCATATCTATGATGAAGTCAATGAGATAATGGCTGTGAAAGTGCTTTCCTACCTGTAAAATGTCACACAGATGAAACTATGTGTTACTATTATCACTTGAAATTTCCTTGACCATCATCTATTGCCCCAGTTTAATAATACATTTGGTGGCTACATCTGGAGCTTATCATTCAAGGGAAACATTCTACTCCTGACAGCTTAAACTCTAATATGCAAATCTCTGATTCTAACTTTTTAGTCCAGTTTTCCCTTCCTTAGGCCTGCCACCCATGACCTTTTATCTCACCAGGACCCTCTAGTCCTTTGACCCTTTATTTTTTGTTCACTTTCAGTCTCCTGCTTTCACTTCCTTCTCTATCCACTGGAACTACGCGGTCCATGACATTAGTCATTTTGTTGCCAATGCCCTCATCTTCCCAATCTCTTGTCCTTCCACCATATTCCCACTCAAATCCTCAGCTTCGTGACAATGTCACCACCTGCCGTCTCTTCTCCTCCCCTAGTTGTTGAGCACTGTTGGAAGAAATGACACAGCGGGATGAATTTGTGCCACTCCTCGTTGATGGTCTCCACGTTACTTGGGCCTGATTGGTAAAGCTAATATTCCAAATCTTACTCTGGTCCAGCCACCTTCCTAATTACTGTGCTCTTTCCTTATCATATAAACTGGTTGACTCTTGAAGAGAATATTGAGGCTATCAAGTAACTACTTGAAAACTGTCCTTCCCAAACCATCAACTTTAACATCAAATTCAACCAGACCTTCCTGGATCCTGTGCCAGAACAACAGACACCCTCCTCCTCTCTGAGGCAACTCCCTCCATCTCTTCTAGTCAATCTTCACCTAACTCCACTGAAGAGTTCCTTAAAGGAAGAAAGGAAATCCACCTTTACATCTCTCAATAGCACCTGTACTCATTTATCTTTCTCCTCACAATCAAATTGTCCCAAAGAATAATCCATACTCATTGCCTTCAGTTTCCCCATTTTCATTCCATCTCTAACCCATGACAGCCTAGTGCTCTCCACTGCTCTACTAAATCTATGTTGGTTAAACCTACCGACCACTTGCTGACACATTTGACCACTTTGCTGCCTCTCACTGATACTCTGGATTCATTTTCTAACTCTTTCATTGGCTTCTGAGATGTGAGTGCTTTCTGAGTCCCCTGACCCACTCTCTAACATTTCCATCTTGGTCTTACTTTTTAAAAATACATACTCTATTATTTTTGCCTCTCTTTGAAATACTGGGTTTCCCAAGGCTAATTTGTCTTTGGCTTTTTTTTTGTTTTTTGAGCTATTAATACTTGCTTTATGATTTCATCTGCTCCAGGGGTTTCATGATGACAATTCTTTCATTAATGATGAATCCTAGTTATGAAACTCCAACCTGAAGTGTGCAGTCAGCTGACTACTGGACGTTTCTAACCTAATTCATGCATCCAAAAATGAATTCAATACCTTTACCAAATCTGGCTTTCTTCCTTGTGTACTTCAACACAGTGAATGGAATCACAATATACCTAACACACCAGAGATAATTTTGACCCCTCTCTGTCCCTCACTGATTTTGAATTAGCTCTCAGTCCTGTCCTCTTCAACATCTCTGTCTGTGCCTAAGGTCAGGCTTTCACTGTCTCTCCCATGGATTGCTGCCATCGTCTTCTAACTGGCTTTCCCTGACTCCAGTATTAGATCCTTCTAATACATTCATCATGTCAGAGTAATTTTTTTAGAACAAAAATCTGTATGTCTATCATTTATCAAGCACTCACTGTATGTCAGGTATCATGCTAAATTCCTTACATTCATTGTCTCTCTTGAGCTTCACAACCTTTTGAAGGAAATATTAAGATTCACATTTTCAGGAGAAAGACACAAGTCTTAGAAAAAGCATGTTACTTGTCTAATAACACAAAACTACTAAATGAGTGAATCAACACTTAAACCAAAACCTGTGAGCTTTACTTAAGATGGTTCTATATGACCCAAAGAATAAACCCAAAGTGTTAGCATGCCACCTCCCCAGACACCTGCCTCATATTCTAGTTTCTCACTGCTTCTACCTGAAACCTTCCCCTCGCCCCTTCTCACATCTGAAGAATTGTCTGTTGTTTCTTCCGCACCCTTGCTGAATTCTGCAGAGATTTCTATCAGAGTACCAGTACAATTTCATCATATCTGTTCATTTCTTTCCTGCAAGACTATGTGTGAGTTTCTTGGAATCTTTTGGTCTCCAGGAATTAACGCCATCTTTGGCTTGTAGTACACAGGTTAGAAAACTACAGCCCCTGGACAAAATCTGACTTGCCAACTGTTTTTGTAAATAAAATTTTATTGGAAAATGCCACTTCTGCTCATTTACATATTATCTATGGCTGCTTTCGTACTACAAAGGCAGAGTTTGAGTAGTTACAACCAAGATTGTATGGCCCACAATCCTAAATTATTCACTATCTGGCCCTTTAAAGAAAAAGTTTGTTGGCCCCCACCCAGCATAATAAATGTTTAATTAATGGTAGAGAAATGAAAAAATGCATGCAAGATTGGCTGAAAGAAACTATGATTGATTAAATCATTATAAGTATGGTACCTTTGGCAATAGGAAATAAGAAATAAAATATTTAGACTTAAGCAAGCATTTTCAATTAGAAAGCTACCAGCTCTGTGAACCTAAGTTTTCTCATCTGTAAAATGTGCATAATAACCCCATAATAATCTGATAAAAGATTATTGTGAAGTTCAAATGTGAAAATTAATCTGAGGCCCTTTAAAGTGCCAACAAATACACAAATGTGAAAGATTATATGTAATGAAATAACGATGGGTTTTAACGTCAGCAACCTAAGTTCAAAAACTACCTCTGCATCTTCCATCTGTTAG